>NC_053023.1:652053483-652148483 GCF_003073215.2 Triticum urartu | reverse complement strand
CCTCGCTCCGCTCTGGCTCGCCGCCGACTGCAACTCCGGCCATCGGATCACGCCACCTCGCCGGCCCGCGCCTCCCGGCCCGCGCCCGAGGCCGCCGTCCGTCGTCCACCTCCTCCGCCGCTGAGCTCCGCGCCGGCCACCGCCTTCCGCTACTCTGGCGAAGACCCCGGCCGTCCTCGTCATCCGCATGCGCCAGATCTAGATCCAGATCGGGTCAAACCCTAGGTTGACCCCGTTTTTCCTCAAGTCCCTAACATTTTCAGCTCATGTTCATTACACCATAACTCCGCATTCGTAGCTCTGTTTTGTGTGTGCCATATATCAAATTGTTCATTAGGATGTGCTCTTCATTTTGTTCCATTGCACCATGCTTGTTTGAGTCCATATTGATGCCCAAATCGTGGGTGAAAGAGGTCTATAAAATGTTAGTTCCTGTTACTTAGCAGATCTTGAGCATTTGTCATTTTTGCCATGATTATTGTGTGCTACATATGGGCATGAGCTCTACATGTGTTTTGGGCTATGCCATGCCATATTTACAGGGGTGTATGCCATGTATTTTTGTGATCAATGTGGTGACTATCACAAGCATGCAAAGTAGCTCTCGTGATATTGCTGTTTTCAGGGACTTAGAATTTCACTAAGTCATTTCCTTGCTGTTATTTTTATGCCATGTGTTCATGTTGCTACAGAGAGATCCATGCTTCTTTTGAGTATGTTTAGTAAGGATGATTTGGGCATATGGTTATGCTCTAGCCATCCATGCCCCTGTTTGCATTTATGGAGTATCCTAGAATGACTCAATCTTGCTCTACTTTTGCTATAAAATGTTCCTGGCAGATTGTTTACATGTTAATCAATTTTACCAACGTTGTTGTAGTTGATCCATGCATGCTATGAGATTGTTCTTGCCATGGTTAGCTTCATGATCATGTCTTCTTGCTTTTAGCATGCTTAGGTTGTCATGCAATGCATTATGGTGAGTGTATCGAGCTCGGAAACATGCCTTCATAATTCTGTTTATGCCATGTCCAGTTTTCTGCTAAGTCTGAATCTGTTAACGAAACTCGCTATGTTTACATGGGCGCCATCATATTTTCTGTGCCCTTTTGGCTTATGGTCTATAAGGGACTTTTGTTATATGCTTTGAGTAGATTCATGACATGCCTTGTATTGCTATGTTCTGTTCCTGCAGCATGTTGATATCTTGCTCTAAACATTGCTTCCTGATATTATTTCCTGACATGTTAGTTTTTTTCACTAAGTCTGTGATGCTGATATCTTTTGCACTTTTTCCATGCTTGTTTGAACCTGTTATTATGTGATTTAGCCATAGCTCAGTGTTCATATTTTGTCAAGCATATTGAGTAGATCACTTCCATGTGCTTTGTTGCTATGTTGGAGTGCAGTAGCTTAGTTTCTTGTTGCATTCTAGATGGCGTCGTGCTGTTAATCGCAGAATTGTGCCATTCTTATTTTGCTTGCCATTTGCAAACCGTGCATCCGATTTCGGTGATCTTTATATCGATTTCGACCGAAATCAACTCATCTTTCCAGCAGCACAGTTGGTTTGCCAAGTTGAGGCCTGGTTCAATCTTTTCCTTCCGAAGCACGCATATGCATTGCATATCACACCCCGCATGGCATGTCATGTTTTGCATCATGTTGCTTGCGCATTGCACCATGGTTGATTGTGGTTTCCTTTGCTTGTGTTCTTGCCTTGGGTAGAGCCGGAAGACGAGTTCGTGATTGAGGAACCCGTTGAGTACGCTTACGAGGATCAAGCTTACGTTAACTCGGAGAACTTTGCAGGCAAGATGACCATACCCTCGAAATCACTCCTATCTTTGCTTGCTAGTTACTCACTCTATTACTATGCCGCGATACCCACCACTTGCTATATCATGCCTCCCATATTGCCATGTCAAACCTCTAACCCACCTTGTCCTAGCAAACCATTGTTTGGCTATGTTACCGCTTTGCTCAGCCCCTCTTATAGTGTTGCTAGTTGCAGGTGAAGATTGGAGTTTGTTCCTTATTGGAACATGATTTTTGTTGGGATATCATTATTATATCTTGTTTTCTTTAATGCACCTATATACTTGGTAAAGGGTGGAAGGCTCGGCCTTATGCCATGTGCTTTGTTGCTATGTTAGAGTGCAGTAGCTTAGTTTCTTGTTGCATTTTAGATGGCATCGTGCTGTTAATCGCATATTTGTGCCATTATTGTTTTGCTTGCCATTTGCAAACTGTGCATCTGATTCCGGCGATCTTTATATCAATTTCGACCGAAATCAACTCATCTTTCCAGCGGCGCTCTTGTTTTGCCAAGTTGAGGCCTGGTTCAATCTTTTCCTTCCGGAGCACGCATATGCATTGCATATCACATCCCGCATATCATGCCATGTTTTGCATCATGTTGCTTGCGCATTGCACCGTGGTTGATTGTGTTTCCCTTGCTTGTGTTCTTTCTTTGGGTAGAGCTGGGAGATGAGTACGTGATCGAGGAACCCATTGAGTACACTTATGAGGATCAAGCTTACGTCAACTCGGAGAACTTTGCAGGCAAGATGACCATACCCTCGAAATCACTTCTATCTTTGCTTGCTAGTTGCTCGCTCTATTGCTATGCCTATGTCGCGATACCTACCACCTGCTATTTCATGCCTCCCATATTGCCATGTCAAACCTCTAACCCACCTTCTCCTAGCAAACCGTTGTTTGGCTATGTTACCGCTTTGCTCAGCCCCTCTTATAGCATTGCTAGTTGCAGGTGAAGATTGGAGTTTGTTCCTCGTTGGAACATATTTATTGTTGGGATATCATTATTATATCTTGTTTACGTTAATGCACCTATATACTTGGTAAAGGGTGGAAGGCTCGGCCTTATGCCTGGTGTTTTGTTCCACTCTTGCCGCCCTAGTTCTGTCATACCGGTGTTATGTTCCTTGATTTTGCGTTCCTTACGCGGTTGGGTTATAATTGGAACCCCTTGACAGTTCACCTTGAATAAAACTCCTCCAGCAAGGCCCAACCTTGGTTTTACCATTTGCCACCTAAGCCTTTTTCCCTTGGGTTCCGCGGACTCAAGGGTCATCTTTATTTTAAACCCCCGGGCCAGTGCTCCTCTGAGTGTTGGTCCAACGGGCAGCCTACGGGGCCACCTCGGGGAAACTCGAGGGTTGGTTTTACTCGTAGCTTGACCTATCCGGTGTGCCCTGAGAATGAGATACGTGTGACTCCCATCGGGATTTGTCGGCGCATCGGGCGGCTTTGCTGGTCTTGTTTTACCATTGTCGAAATGTCTTGTTACCGGGATTCCGAGTTTGATCGGGTCGTCCTGGGAGAAGGAATATCCTTCGTTGACCGTGAGAGCTTGTGATGGGCTAAGTTGGGACACCCCTGTAGGGTTTTGAACTTTCGAGAGCCGTACCCGCGGTTATGGGCAGATGGGAATTTGTTAATATCTGGTTGTGGAAAACCTGGCACTTAACTTAATTGAAATGAATCAACAGCGTGTGTAGCCATGATGGTCTCTTTTCGGTGGAGTCCGGGAAGAGAACACGGTCTCGTGTTATGCTTGAACGTAAGTAGTTTCAGGATCACTTCTTGATCTTTATAGCTTCTCGGCCATGCTTTGCTTCTCTTCTCGCTCTCATTTGCGTAAGTTAGCCACCACATATGCTAGTGCTTGCTGCAGATCCACCTCACTACCTTTTCCTACCCATAAGCTTAAATAGTCTTGATCGCGAGGGTGTGAGATTGCTGAGTCCCCGTGGCTCACAGATTACTTCCAAAACCAGACACATGTGCCGACGATGCCAGTGCAGGGGACGCGACCAAACTCAAGTGGGAGTTCGACGAGGATTCAGGACGTTATTATGTGTCTTTTTCGGACGATCAGTAGAGGAGCCCAGTTGGGGCGATCGGGGATCTTTTGCATTAGGGGTTGTCTTTCTTTATTTGGTTCCGTAGTCGGACCTTGATTGTATCTGGATGATGTAATGCTATATTTATGTATTGTGTGAAGTGGCGATTGTAAGCCAACTCTTTATCTCTTTCTTATTCAGTACATGGGATGTGTAAAGATTACCCCTCTTGCGACATGCCTACTATGCGGTTATGCCTCTAAGTCTGCTCCGACACGTGGGAGATATAGCCGCATCGTGGGTGTTACAAGTTGGTAATCAGAGCCTTCCCCGACTTAGGAGCCCCCTGCTTGATTGAATCATTGGCGTTGTTGAGTCTAGAAAAATGTTTTGAGTCTTGTAGGATTATATATATCGGAGAGTAGGATTCTTTTACTCCTTAGTCCCTTCGTCGCTCTGGTGAGGCCTCCTGGCGTAGAGTTTTGACTCTTCTCTCCTCAAATTTCACGATTTTTTTAGGATCACGTGGGTATCTTGGAATCATTCTGATGGTTTTGTGACGAGAACATTGTTCTTGGTGCCTCCTGACATTTAGGGGTTGTGGCAGTGTCCCGGGGAGTTGAGCTCCGAGGTGTTGTCGTCATAATTTTATCATTGCAGTTCTGGAATACCTGAGTTCACCGACATCGAAAATCTCCTTTATGCAGTTGTTGGTGAGATAACCTCAACGCCACCCAGTACTGGGGCGGGAGTTCGGGAGTATTGCCATAACTCGTATAACGGATGCTTTTCTAAGGTTGAGGTAAATGATTTCTGAAAGTTTCTTGGTTATGTGTTGAAGGATGGATACAGCTGGATGTAGGATTTGCTAGTTTTGGGTGAGATATTATGCTTCCCCTATATCCCCAACACCCGATTGCATAACCAGAAAGTTTTGGGAGTTTCATAGGTGGGAATTCATGTAGCTCTGGTATTTCTTTCCGCAAATATTTGGTTTGTGATTGGGTAATCCTTACCAATTATTTGTTCATATCCATACCTTGTTGATTTTATTCCTCTATCTCTATCTAAGTGGCTTCTCAACCTTATGGAAGTGTGATCATTTACTTTGAAATGCATTCGTTCATTCTTGTTCGAATGTCAATGCTATATGTTGCAATTTTGATCCATTGATTCAGCTTGAATATATGTCTTTCAAGATGCTAACGGATGTCAACCTCTTCAGGATGGCTCCTCCAACGCGTCAGAATCCGGAACCTCCGCCACCACCTCCACCTCCGGAGGCATGGCAAGCTGCCAACGCCAACACGCAGATGCTTTTGCAGCTCTTGCAAGAGCGCAACCAAGGAAATCAAGGCCAAGGCAACAATCAAGCTCAGTTTGCTACCCTCAACCAGTTCCTCACAAACCAGCCGAAGTCCTTCAGTAACTGTGTCGAGGCCACAGACACTAACGATTGGCTCGTGGATATCTGCAAACATTTTGAGTGTAGCAATGTCAGGCCTGAGGACTTTGTCAAGTTTGCTTCGTTCCAACTCAAAGACCAAGCTGCTGAGTGGTATCAACAATACAAAGATTCCAGAGGAGGTCGTGTGATTACCTGGGATGATTTCTGCCAAGACTTCAAAGCTCACCACATTCCTCAAAGTGTTGCTGAGAGTAAGCGCGAGGAGTTCCGCAATCCGAAGCAAGGTAGCATGTCTGTTTACCAATACAACATCCTGTTTCAGAGGCTCGCTCGCTTCGCCAAACAAGACGTCCCTGATGAGAAGAGCATGATTTATCAATTCAGAGGTGGCCTTAGAGAAGATCAACAACTAGCTCTCGTGCTTTTTGAGCCGACCAAGTATGATGAGTTCTACAACATGGCACTAAAGCAAGAGGCCTCTCAGCTCAAGTGCGATGCATCTAAGAAGAGAGTCAGGGATGCAACTCCATCATCTTCTTCAACTCAAATGGCAGCTAAGCAGCAAAAGTTCTGGTTGCCTCCTCCTCCTCCATTCCGTCAGCCTTATCAGCAGAAGAGCAAAGGTGGCAATGGATCTTCCCACCCACCCAACCTAGGCTATCAGAACAAAGCGCAGTCTCATGCTCCAAGGTCAAATGCTCCGTATCACCGTCCGCTCTCAGAGGTTACATGCAACAAGTGTCAGCAGAAGGGGCACTATGCGAACAAATGCTTCAACCAGAGGCGCCTTCCACCTCCTCCTCCAGTGAGATCTGCCAGCAGTGCAGTGGTCAAGCATAATCCCAAGCATGCCAAGGTCAACATGATGAATGCAACTCAGGCAGAGGACTCTTCAGAAGTGATTATGTGTAACCTTCCTGTTAATTATATTCCTGCAAAAGTTCTTTTTGACTCTGGTGCATCGCATTCTTTCATGTCATTCCCATTTGCATCGGAGCACAATGTTGATACAGAGGTTTTGCCCAAAGTCATGCAAGTTGTTTCTCCGGGAAAGCTTATGACTTCTAGTTTGGTTGCTCCCGATGTCTCTGTCCAGTTTGGAGACTATAAGTTTTTGTCTTCTCCAATTGTTCTTGGTAACTCGGATATTGATCTAATTCTCGTTATGGACTGGCTTTCTAAGCACAAGGCTCAGCTTGATTGTGCTGCCAGGCAGATTCAATTGACACACTCTTCTGAGAATGTGATCGTCTTTGCCGCTCGTGACAATACCATTCGACTGTTTTCTCTCAATGAGAAGGGCGAGTTGAATGCCATCTCTCAGATTCGAGTCGTTTGTGAATATCAAGATGTCTTTCCAGAAGAGCTTCCAGGAATGCCTCCTCACCGGCCAGTTCAATTCGTCATCGATCTTGAGCCTGGCACGGAACCTGTTTGCAAACGTCCTTACAAGCTTGGACCAGAAGAGTTGAAGGAGTTGAAGAAACAACTCAATGAACAAGAGCGTATGGGTCTGATCCGACCGAGTTCTTCTCCATGGGGTTGTGGTGTTCTTTTTGTCAAGAAGAAGGATGGCATGAACCGACTTTGTGTCGACTACTGTTTGAACAAGAAGACCATAAAGAACAAGTACCCACTTCCCAACATTAATGAGATTTTCGAACAACTCAAAGGTGCTCAAGTATTCTCCAATCTTGACCTCCGTATGGGTTATCATCAGATTCGCATTCGTGAACAAGATATCCCCAAGACAACATTCAGAACAAGCTATGGTTCTTATGAGTATACTGTCATGTCTTTCGGCCTTGTCAATGCTCCTCCAACGGTCTCTCGCATGATGAACTTCATCTTCAACCCCTACACAAATGATTTCGTCTTGGTGTATCTCGATGACATTTTGGTCTTTTCCGAGAACAAGGAAGATCATGCCAAGCATTTGAGATTTGTGCTAGACAAACTCAGAGAACATCAGTTCTATGCGAAGTTCTCAAAGTGCGAGTTTTGGCTCGATGAGGTTCTCTACCTTGGCCATATCATCTCCGCCAAGGGCATAGCTGTTAATCCTGAGAAGGTGTCTGCAATTGTGAATTGGGAACCACCTCAGAATGTGAAGCAGCTCCGCGGTTTCCTTAGGCTTGCAAGCTATTGTCGAAGATTCGTTGAGAATTTCTCTAAGATTGCAAAGCCTCTTTCCAACCTCCTCAAGAAGCATGTGAAGTATGTCTGGACGCCTGAATGTGACATAACTTGCAACACCCTCAAAGAGAAGCTAGTCACAGCTCCAGTTCTGACTCCTCCTGATGAATCCAAACCATTCGAAGTTTTCTGTGATGCTTCCCTGCAAGGTCTCGGTGCTTGTAACATCCCAAATTTTCAATTTGGAATGTTATACATTAGATCATCATGCATATCATTTTTATTTTGCATTTTGGTTGATCCTAGAAATTCTACGCAACTCAATGACCCACGGAGAGAGTTGGGGATTTCGTTATTTTCATATTTGAGTTCTCTCAAATTTTGAGAATAGGATCATTTGATTTTATTTATTTTATCATCAATTATTCCTATTACAAAAATATGAGAGAGGGAATAAAATGACTTTCCCAAAATAAAGAAATATTGAGGATTTAATAATAAAATCAAATAAGATTTTATTTCAGAGTTTTTCGGTGTTTTATTTGAATTTAGGAAAAAAATGTGCGTTTTCAAAATTGCATTTAGGTCCCAAGTAAATGTTCACCTTGTGCGGCTTGATTTTAGAAGCCCGTGAAAATTTATTTCGGAATTTTTGGAGTCCGTTTAGTATTTCTTTTTATTTTTTCTTCCGAGCGGAATATATTAAAAAAAAGATCAGCGTTCGTCGTTTTTCTTTCTCTCGAATTAAATCCGCGATTTTTCTGATCGCGATTCCTGATCCGATTTTCGTTTTAGTATAACTTTTCGCTCGTTTATCGGAATCAGGCGATTCAAGCGCCTAGAGTTTCGTCTCGAAACCCTCTATCCGTTTAACCAACTTAAACAAGATTTTGCTACTATAAAATATGCCCTAGATCCAGATTACTAGAACGAAGTTGTTTTCTTTCGCCATTTGACTTTCGTTGCTTCGTTGGATTTGATTCTTTTGCCAACCGGAGTTCTTAAGTTGAACCTTCTGGTTAGATCTCTTATTTCAATTTTACCCGTGCATTAGATGAGTACTTATTGTAT
The DNA here is from genome assembly GCF_003073215.2 of Triticum urartu. Lineage (NCBI taxonomy): Eukaryota > Viridiplantae > Streptophyta > Magnoliopsida > Poales > Poaceae > Triticum > Triticum urartu. The sequence goes on along the minus strand of NC_053023.1, from coordinate 652,139,999 downwards.
GCTTGTTTGTTTGTTTGCGATAGAGTACTCATAGTGCGCCGCCTGTTACTTCAAATCGTTAGGTTTCGCGGATCATCAGCAAGGCAAGTAACACTTTGATCATACCTTTTCTACTACCCAGTTTTATTGCATTAGATCAATCCTCACACATTGCATGATTAGGATCTAATTAAATTGTGGGATGGGAAGTAGATGAGGTAGTACCTATTACCTGTTATTATCAAACCTTTGGGAGTTACTTCCGCGTTTTGCTTATTATGCCGTGCTATGCCAGTAGACGTGGATTGGGTGAGTGAAATCTATGACAGATGTGAGATTGTTAATTAATTGTTTATCTAAGGTGGCAACTTAAACACACATCTGGGTGGATTGAGGCACCTGGGTATTCCAGGACTTGCCTGTTTTCTTTTGGACCGCCACCCAGGCTCAAAGGGATCATGAGACTATTCATACTAGAAACTTCCGTGTGTAGCCACAAGCTATTATGGGCTCTAGCATAGTTGACTTAGTTGTGCGAACTCTTACAGTGGTAGACTAGCAGATGTAGGGGATGTAGGTGGTACGGTCTACCCGATCGTAAGGTGCTAGCGCTTCTGAAAGACTATGTCTCGGTCATCCGTCTTCTCAAACACCATGTAGTGCGAGAAACCAAACGGAGGCGATCGAGTCTTGTGGGGAAAAGTGCGCAAACCTCTGCAGAGTGTAATAAACTAATCATGGTTAGCCGTGTCCCCGGTTATGGACATCTTGGAGTATCTAGTACTTGGATTATCATGTGAATCTCAACATGTTACTCTAAATTAATTTTGTTGGGTTATGTTTAATGATGATGCTTAATTGGGATTGAGGATGCTGTCAACCATTCTCAATGTTTAACAACTACCATGATAGTTAAATAAATTTTATTTCTTTGAAGTAGGGAAAAATTGGCTTTACGCAAAACTGTAACCATAGAGCTTTCCACTAGCCAAATATGCATATAGTATAGTTATTTCATTCCATTACTCTCTATGTGTTACATTGCCAGCATATTCCATGTGCTGACCCATTTTCGGGCTGCAACGTTAATGTTGCAGACTTTTCAGACGACGCTTAAGGAGTTTTTAGGTCGTGGTTCTATACTCAGTGATGCCGTTGGAGTTGATGGACTCACTTATCTTCTAGGCCTTCCGCTGTTATCGTTATTAGATGGACTTAAGCCATATTTATTGTAATAAGTTCTCTTTTGAGACACTCGATGTAATAAGTGTGTGATTGCTACTCTACTATAAATCCTCCGAGTACTGTGTGGTGTCAGCATTACTGATCCAGGGATGACACCGGAGCACAGAGATCAGATTGTTTGAGGTCTGGTCGCTATAGAGATGGTATCGGAGCACACGCTGACTATAGGACACGGCCACTAAGCAAAAGACCTAGATCACTATTCACTCTCTTCTCTTCTGACCTATCATCTTTTCTACTCTTTAGGATGGCGGATGCAAGGAATAAGTTCACACAACCGGATGAAGATACACCCTTTGGACGACACTTGAAGGAAGTCACTAGATACCTGAACATAGGAGTACCAAGCTTCACGGCAACCTACAACGCCACTTTACCTAAAGAAGAGCGCTGGATGATTCAAGTTCAAGTTCCAGGAAGGACGTTCATGCCAGTCACTGAGCCCATAGAGTTTTCTTTTGATGCACCAACTTGGAGTCTAGGAAAGAGCATGGCAGCTAACATCGCCATGGGACGCATTGGAGAAGTATACCGCAAGGATCTCAAGGATACTATCTACCAGATTGGTGGGCGCTGAGATGAGCAATGGGAGATGATCAACACCCGGAAGGATAGATCAATTGCAGCTTTTATCCAGGAGTTAAACCAGCACATTCCACGACAGGAGAACCAGATGTGCGCCGACATGATAGACCTGAAGAAGGCTAAGACTAGAATCAAGGAACTGGAGGAAGAACTCAAGGCTACATGTGAAGATTATGAAGAAGAAATTGAAGTATTGGTGGAGAAGAATGATGACCTGATCAAGAAGATTGGAATATTTATGGGAGGCCCTACGCCAGTAGATGAAGACGAAGAGCCCCAGGAGATTAGCCCGGAAGACCACATCATCATCGACGGCGCCGACTCGGAACCAGATAGTAGTGATGATGACTATGTTGATGAAGCTGGAGCAGATATCATGGAGTCTGCAACCGAAGAATATTTCTAGTAGACCACCTCATTATTAGTAGTTGTCCACCATGTAAACATAGTAGTCCGAGCACTTCTGCGATAGATAGATCGATTGTATGCCCTTGTTTGATTGATTGAAGTGAATTGTTTGCTTTTGCCTCATGTGCATATGGGTAGTGTTTTCTCTTTAGACCCCCTCTATTCTTATATCTCATCTTTTCTAAACCCTCAGATGCCTCCGAGACATGACCCCGGATTTGCCTTCCTACCGGAGCTCACCCAGTTGATCCAGCAGCAGAACACATTGATGCGGTTGCTAGTCCAGAATCAGAATCAGGGGAACAACAACAACAACAACCCACCACCACCAGCACCTGTTGACCACTTAGCCCGTTTTCTTAGGCTGAATCCGCCGGTGTTTTCCAGCAGCACCGAGCCGATAGTAGCAGATGATTGGCTCCGCAAGACAGCTAGGGAGTTAACCACAGCAGGATGCACAGATGCGGAGAAGGTGAAGTTTGCCACACATCAGTTAGAAGGACCCGCAGCATCATGGTGGGAGAATTTCACCGCCACTTTCCCTGTCGACACTGTCACATGGGACCAGTTTCAGCAGGCTTTTCATACTGCACATGTTTCAGCAGGAGCTATGGCCATGAAGAAGCGTGAGTTTCGCAACTTGCACCAAGGAGGACGGACAGTTGGCCAGTATGTGGAGGATTTTAGTAAGCTAGCACGTTATGCCCCAGATGACGTCGCTACGGATGCAGCTAAGCAGGAGAAGTTTCTGGAAGGACTGAATGATGAGTTGAGCATGCAGTTGATGGTAGCCACCTTCAACAACTACCAGGAGCTGGTAGATCGTGCTCTTATGATTGAAGGGAAGCAACAGCAAATTGAGAACCGCAAGAGGAAGTATGGACAAGGAAAGTACAATTCAGGAGTTCAGCAGAAGCCACGTTTTACCCCTAGACCGGGAGGACATTTTCAGCATACCCATGGAGGAGGTAGCTCGCACAATCACAATGGAACCAAGAATGGTAATGGCAATGGAGGAAGCAACGACGAGAACTGCACCAACCCATCAACCCCAGCCAAGAAGGACCTAAGCCAAGTCACTTGTTTTAAGTGTCAGAAGACCGGACATTATGCCAATGAATTTCCTGAAGGCCAAAATGGCAATGGAAGTTCTGGGAAGAAGCCGAACCCTTTCAATAGGGGACAGGTGAACCACATTAGCATGGAGGAGGTTGAAGCTCAGCCCGATGCAGTAATAGGTAAGTTTTTGGTTAAGTCATTTACTGCACTCGTTCTTTTTGATACTGGTGCATCGCATTCATACATCTCAAGGGGATTTGTGGATAAGTATAACCTATCAACCCAAGCCCTTAGGTCACCCATGTTAGTAACCTCACCCGGAGCAGAGTATGTGGCTAGTCTATGGTGTGATCGGTTACCATTAAGGATTGGTAACTATGTTTTTCCCTCAGACCTAATAGTATTGGAATCTCAAGGATTGGATGTGATATTAGGCATGGATTGGTTATCAAAGTATGAAGGGAATATTGAATGTGCTAGTAAGTCAATTTTTCTTACCACCCCGGAAGGGAGAAGGATCAAGTATGTATCCCGACATGTGCCAAAGAGGACTCAAGTAAATTTCCTAAGAGGAGTTGTGAAGGAGGAAGTACCAGTGGTAAGGGATTTCCCTGATGTATTTCCAGAGGAGTTGCCAGGCATGCCACTGGATAGAGATATTGAGTTTTTGATTGAGCTACTTGAGCTATTGCCAGGCACAGGGCCAATATCAAAGAGACCATATAGGATGCCAACAAAGGATTTGGTGGAAATTAAGAAGCAGATTAAGGAGTTACTGGATAAGGGATATATTCGCCCAAGTTCTTCACCTTGGGGATCGCCAGTACTTCTAGTGGAAAAGAAGGATGGATCGTTGAGGATGGTTGTTGATTATCGAGGATTGAATGAAGTAACGATCAAAAACAAGTACCCACTACCAATGATCAACGATCTGTTTGATTGATTGCAAGGAGCTAAGGTATTTTCCAAGATCGATCTGCGATCAGGATACCACCAGTTGAAGATTCGAGAACAGGATATTCCTAAGACAGCTTTTACCACCAGGTATGGGCTGCACGAGTATACCATTATGTCATTTGGTCTGACTAACGCACCTGCATATTTTATGAACATGATGAACAATGTGTTTATGGAGTTTTTGGATAAGTTCGTCGTAGTGTTCATTGATGATATCCTGGTTTATTCGAAGAATGAAGAGGAACATAAGGAGCATTTGCGTTTGGTACTTGGAAAGCTCAGAGAACATCAATTATATGCCAAGTTCAGCAAATGTGAGTTTTGGTTGAAGGAAGTAGGATTCCTCGGACATGTTATATCTAGAGAAGGAATAGCAGTAGATCCCGCTAAAGTTGAAACCGTGACCAAGTGGGAAGCCCCAACAACAGTTGGAGAGATCCGGAGTTTTCTTGGACTCGCAGGATACTACCGGAGATTTATTGAGAATTTCTCAAATATTGCGAAGCCTATGACTGAGTTGTTGAAGAAAGATACCAAGTTCATATGGATAGAGGAATGTGAGGCTAGTTTCTAGGAGTTGAAGAAACGTTTGGTTACCTCACCAGTGTTGATTTTGCCAGACCAGACCAAGGATTATGAGGTGTATTGCGACGCTTCACATCTAGGACTTGGAGCAGTGCTTATGCAGGAAGGGAGAGTTGTTTCATATGCCTCAAGACAACTGAAGCCTCATGAATTGAATTATGCCACACATGATTTGGAATTAGCAGCCATAGTGCATGCATTGAAAACATGGAGACATTTCCTCATTGGAAATCATTGTGAGGTGTACACGGATCATAAGAGTTTGAAGTACATTTTCACCCAGAAGGAGTTGAATCTCAGACAAAGGAGATGGTTGGAGCTTATCAAGGATTATGATATGAAATTGCATTATCATCCTGGAAAGGCTAATGTAGTAGCTGACGCATTAAGCCATAAGAGCCATGTCAATACATTAATGACGGGAGAAATACCCAAGGAGTTAGCAGAAAATCTTCGTGAACTATGTTTGGAAATAGTTCCAAGAGGCTACGTAGCAGCATTGGAGATTCAGTCAACTTTGATGGATAGAATCAGAGAAGCTCAGAAAGCTAACAAAGAGATTGCCGCTATAAAGGAGAAACTGAGCAAAGGAAAAGCTAAAGGATTTCGTGAGGATGAGCACGACACCCTATGGTTTGAAGACCGCGTTTACGTGCCCAATGACCCGGAGATCAGGAAGTTGATTTTGCAAGAGGCACATGATTCACTGTATTCAATTCACCCAGGAAATACCAAGATGTATCTGGATTTGAAGGATATTTTCTGGTGGACCAGAATGAAGAAGGATATTGCGGAGTATGTAGCAGTTTGTGATGTATATTAGAGAGTAAAGGCAGAGCATCAGAAGCCAGCAGGATTGTTACAACCATTGCCGATACCTGAATGGAAGTGGGATAAGCTAGGCATGGATTTTATCATGGGATTGCCCAAGACTCGTTCAGGCTATGACTCGATTTGGGTTGTAGTTGATCGATTGACGAAAGTAGCTCATTTCATCCCAGTAAAGACCACTTATACCAGTGCTAAGTTGGCAAAGATATACACGACCAGGATCGTATGTCTGCATGGAGTTCTGAGGAGTATCGTATCAGATAGAGGAACCCAGTTTACCTCAAAGTTCTGGAAACAGTTGCATGAAACTTTGGGTACCAGGTTAGAATTCAGTACAACTTTTCATCCACAGACAGATGGACAGACCGAGAGAGTCAATCAAATTTTGGAGGATATGCTGAGAGCTTGTGCGCTAGATTACGGATCTAGTTGGGACGATAATTTGCCATATGCAGAGTTCTCTTACGACAATGGTTACCAAACCAATTTGAAGATGGCCCCTTTCGAAGCTTTGTACGGAAGGAGGTGCAGGACACCGTTGTCATGGGACGAAGTTGGAGACCGCCAGTTGTTTGGACCTGACTTGATTAAAGAGTCTGAACAGAAGGTGAAGTTGATTCACGATAGGCTCAAGGTAGCCCAGTCCAGACAGAAAAGTTATGCAGATTCTAAACGCAAGGAGACAGTTTACGAAGTCGGAGATAGAGCTTATCTTCGAGTATCTCCACTTTGGGGAACAAAGCGTTTTGGAGTTAAAGGGAAGTTAGCGCCACGATTTGTAGGACCATATCGAGTTTTGGAGCATATGGGAGAAGTGGCCTACAAGTTGGAATTGCCCGAAGGATTGTCAAGAGTACATGATGTGTTCCACGTTTCTCAGTTAAAGAAATGTCACGCGGAGATGGCTGATATACCATTGAGAGACATAGTGCCTTTGGAAACTGAGGGAGTCCTGGATTATGGGGTGTTCGGGTAGCCGGACTATACCTTCAGCCGGACTCCTAGACTATGAAGATACAAGATTGAAGACTTCGTCCGTGTCTGGATGGGACTTTCCTTGGTGTGGAAGGCAAGCTTGGCGATGCGGATATTCAAGATCTCCTACCATTGTAACCGACTTTATGTAACCCTAACCCTATCCGGTGTCTATATAAACCAGAGGGTTGTAGTCCATAGGCAATCAACTCCATACACAACAATCATACCATAGGCTAGCTTCTAGGGTTTAGCCTCCTTGATCTCATGGTAGATCTACTCTTGTACTACCCATATCATCAATATTAATCAAGCAGGAGTAGGGTATTACCTCCATCGAGAGGGCCCGAACCTGGGTAAAAAACATCTGTCCCTTTCTCCTGTTACCATCCGGCCTTGACGCACAGTTCGGGACCCCCTACCCGAGATCCGCCGGTTTTGACACCGACATTGGTGCTTTCATTGAGAGTTCCTCTGTGTCGTTCGCCTTTAGGCCCGATGGCTCCTTTGATCATCAACAACGATACGGTCCAGGGTGAAACTTTTCTCCCCGGACAGATCTTCGTCTTCGGCGGCTTCGCTCTGCGGGCCAATTCACTCGGCCACCTGGAGCAGATCGAAAGCTACGCCCCTGGCCATCAGGTCAGGTTTGGAAGCCTAAACTACACGGCTGACATCCACGGGGACTTGATCTTCGACGGATTCGAGCCACAGCCAAGCGCGCCGCACTGTCTTGATGGGCATGATATAGCTCTGCCGCCGAACAGCGCCTTGGAGGCCGCATACGCATCGTTTCGACCATTGATTCGGAGCATACTGCGCCGATCAAGGATCAGCGGTAGACGCTGCCTCAGGGGCTGCGATCTCAGAGGCGATCGAGCCGAACTCCAGCCCCGCACTCCGCATGGCCCGTGACTCCGAGGATCCGGACTCCTCCCCGGACTCCGAACCCCCGCGCCCCTGCCAATCGAATCCGATTGGGCGCCGATAATGGAGTTCACCGCCGCAGACATCTTTCAGCATTCGCCTTTGGCGACATCCTAAATTCTCTTAAGTCTCTCTCTTTATCAGGAGAGCCCTGGCCGGACTACGGTCAGCGAGGGTGGGATACGGACGATAAGAAATTCAAAGCCCACCCACCACCCACTTTGTAGCCACTGTCGACGATCTAACCGACATGCTTGACTTCAGCTCGAAGACATCATGGCATGGACGACATGTAGGAGACGAACAGGAACCAGCACCTGTAGGGCGCTGGAAGGCCACCTCGTCATATGACATATATATGGTGGATACTCCAAAAGATGGAGATGGCGATGGAACAGTGGGGGATGACGCCCCCAAGAAACAGCCAAAGCGCCAGCGTCAACGGCGCCGCTCTAAATCCCGCCAAAGCAAAAACGGTGATTCCGGCACGGGAGATAATACTACCCCGGATAGCGCCGAAGAACACCCACCTCAGCAAGATTCGGCACAGGAAGATGGAGAAGCCAACCCTCATGAGAGAGCGGCAGACCGAGAGGTCGAGGATGATAAATATACGCCTCCCTCCGAAGACGAGGCAACCCTCGATGACGACGAATTCGTCATACCATCAGACCCCGCCGAACAAGAGCGTTTTAAACGCAGGCTTTTAGCCACGGCAAATAGCCTCAAGAAAAAGCAGCAACAGCTTAGAGCTGCCCAAGATTTGCTAGCTGACAGATGGACTGAAGTCCTTGCGGCCGAAGAGTATGAACTCGAACGCCCCTCCAAGAGTTACCCGAAGCGCAGGCCGCTACCCCGATCAGAGGAGGAAGCACCTACATCACCAGCGCATGACATGGCAGACCGGCCACCTCGCGGCCGCGACAGAGAGGCCTCTCGGCCCTCCACCCAAGCCATGCCCCGACGCCGCTCAACTAAGGCACGGGAAAATGCGCCCGACCTGCGAGACATACTGGAGGATAAGGCAAGACAAACAAGATCGATCTACGGATCGCGCAGGCGCCCTACGGCATGTGACAATGATCTTCACTCCGGATACAACAAATCCGGCCGGGCCGAACACAACAGACATAGCGCTTCCGAGCTACGTCGTGATATAGCCCAGTACAGAGGCGCCGCACACCCGCTATGCTTCACGAATGAAGTAATGGATCATAAAATCCCAGAGGGTTTCAAACCCGTAAACATGAATCATACGATGGCACAACAGATCCGGCGGTATGGATCGAGGATTCATCTCCTTCACATCCACATGGCACGCGGCGATGATCTACACGCCATCAAATACCTCCCGCTCAAACTTAAAGGACCGGCCCGGCATTGGCTTAACAGCTTGCCAGCAGACTCAATCGGTTCTTGGGAGGACCTGGAAGCCGCATTCCTCGACAACTTCCAGGGCACTTACGTGCGACCGCCGGATGCCGACGACTTAAGCCACATAATTCAGCAGCCAGAGGAATCGGCCAGACAATTCTGGACACGGTTCCTAACAAAGAAAAACCAGATAGTCGACTGTCCGGACGCAGAGGCCCTAGCAGCCTTCAAGCATAACATCCGCGACGAGTGGCTTGCCCGGCACCTGGGACAGGAAAAGCCGAAATCCATGGCAGCCCTCACGACACTCATGACCCGCTTTTGCGCGGGAGAAGACAGCTGGCTAGCTCGCCAGTAACAACTTATCAAAGAACCCTGGTAATTCAGATACCAAGGATAAAAGTGGCAGGACACATCGGAATAAGCAAAAACGCCGCGTTAACAGCGACAACAATGAAGACATGGCAGTCAATGCCAGATTCAAAGGCTATAAATCCGGTCAGCGGGAAAAGCCATTCAAAAAGAATACTCAGGGCCTGTCCAGTTTGGACCGGATACTCGATCGCTTGTGCCAGATACATGGCACCCCCGAATGGCCAGCCAATCACACTAACAGGGATTGTTGGGTGTTCAAGCAGGTAGGCAAGTTAAGGGCCGAAAACAGAGACAAGGGGCTGCACAGCGACGACGAGGAGCCCAAGCCGCCGAACAACAATGGACAGAAGGGCTTTCCCCCACAAGTGCGGACGGTGAACATGATATACGTAACGCACATTCCCAAGCGGGAGCGGAAACGTGCGCTATGGGACGTATACGCGATAGAGCCAGTCGCCCCAAAGTTCAACCCATGGTCCTCCTGCCCGATCACTTTTGATCGAAGGGACCATCCCACTAGCATCCGTCATGGCGGCTTCGCCGCATTGGTTCTCGACCCAATCATCGACGGATTTCATCTCACAAGAGTCCTCAGGACGGCGGCAGTAGCCTGAACCTGCTTTATCAGGATACAGTGCGGAAAATGGGCATAGATCCCTCAAGGATTAAGCCCACAAGAACGACCTTTAAAGGCGTTATACCAGGTGTAGAAGCCAACTGTACAGGCTCAGTAACACTTGACGTGGTCTTCGGATCCCCGGACAATTTCCGAAGCGAAGAGTTAATCTTCGATATAGTCCCGTTTCGCAGTGGCTATCACGGCCTGCTCGGACGAACCGCATTCGCAAAATTCAATGCGGTGTCGCACTACGCATATCTCAAGCTCAAGATGCCAGGCCCTCGAGGAGTAATTACGGTCAACGGAAACACCGAATGCTCCCTCCGTACGGAGGAGCATACGGCGGCTCTCGCAGCGGAGGTACAAAGTAGCCTTCTCAGGCAATTCTCCAGTCCGGCCATTAAAAATCCAGACACTGCCAAGCGCGCCCGGAGTAACCCACAGCAGGACCGCCAGGCACACTCTGAGAAAGCGTAGCAATGCGGCCCCAACCCCAGCTTCGCGACATAGCGAAACCAGTACCTCGCGTACATAACTACGCCCTTGAAATACCATGGGCACAGGGGAAGGGGCACAATAACGCACCCAGAAATACGGCTTAAAACATACTAGGGGCTGCTGGATTCTTTTTTTAATTTATTCTTACTTTCAGGACTCCATACTTCGGACGACCTGTTCGGCAATTCGACTGCCGCACAAACGATGCAAGATCCAGGGAGGCAGACAAGCCATGCCGCATTATGGAACTCCCAGGTGGTCTCTGTTACGAGCGGTATACCTGTTTTAAATACAATTCCGCGGCCTGCCCCTGGTCAGGACATACTGAATAGTCCAATATCTTTTGCTTACCGCACTATTTGTATCGTTCGGCTTTGATAAATAGCCTTTATATAAACAATGCATAGCTTTTGTCTATTTTCTGCATTACTCTCTTTTATATATGTTCATTAATGACATGTTGCACCCGTACACTGTGGTACGGCAAGTACGCCAGGGGCTTCAGTACCCTTTAATATGGTGTGAGAAGTCCGTACACTTTCACAAGTGCGGCACCCCGAACTTATAGCACTATATGCATCGGCTCCGAATCATGATTTGGGTCAATAGTTGGGTTTGCCCGGCTCCTATGTTTTGGTGCCTTACGTTCCGCTATATCGGCTAAGGTAGCACTAGGAGAACCACTGTGATTGTGCCCCGGTTGAGCTGGGTTAAGCACCTCAGTGGAGAAAGCTAAACTGACTGTCATGATGAGGCGAGAGACCGGTCGCTGTTCGAGAGGTTTTTTCGAGTCCCTAAAGACTTATGCCGCTTCGAGCGAGGAGCCGGATTTGTCAGGCCAAGGCGTGGATAGCGCCCCGAACTCGGTCTACCGAACTAGGGGCTTCGCCGAAATTTAAAATTATAAAGTTCTATGGCTAAGTGAGAGTGTTCAAGCATTATAGTCCGATTGCCTGGTTCGTTGTGCTGAGCGCCTCCCTCGAAGGACCCAAACATGGGAAAAAGAGCGCACAGGTTTATCACCGAACACCCCAGCACTAGTGGCATGGGGGCAGAAGACGACGACTGGCCATCTCTCAATTTTTTGATAAACGGCCGCACAGAAAAATAATATTTTAAATTCAACAAGCATTGCTTAAGCGCCTATGAACAAGTTTTCAGCGCACAGGATAAAAACGAGCGAGTTTATTCAAAAATTACATCCTTGGTACATTCATCCGCCACAAGGCGGGCACCCGCAAGAACATCCTTGTAATAGTTCTCGGGCTTGCGATGCTCCTTCCCCGGCGGCGGCCCGTCCTTCACAAGCTTCTCACCGTCCAGCTTACCCCAGTGCACCTTTGCACGGGCAAGGGCCCGACGGGCACCTTCGATGCAGACGGAGCGCTTGATGACCTCGAGCCTTGGACAGGCCTCCACCAGCCGCCGCACCAGCCCGAAGTAGCTCCCAGGCAGGGCCTCTCTAGGCCACAGCCAAACTATGAAGCCCTTCATGGCCTGTTCGGCCGCCTTGTGGAGCTCGACCAGCTGTTTCAGCTGGTCGCTCAAGGGCACAGGGTGTCCGGCCTCAACATACTGAGACCAGAACACCTTCTCCGTCGAGCTGCCCTCTTCAGCTCGGTAGAATGCGGCGGCATCGGATACGCTGCGGGGAAGAACTGCGAATGCCCCTGGAGAACTCCGGATTCGGGTAAGTAACAAGTAGTTTACTTTTATATTTCTTGTTTGTATAAAGAATGCCTTACCCTGCTGCTATCTTCTTATCTCCTCCAACTCTTGGAGGGCCTTTTGGGCTCGGCCTTGGCAGACTTGGCAGTCTCAAGGGCCTGCCGCGAGCTCGAACGCTTGGGTCTTTGACTCAAGCTCCAAACTCTCATGTTTTTTCATGAGAGCCTGAAGCTCTTGCTGCACCTCGCCGACCTGAGCCCCAAGTTTCTCTCGCTCGGTGCGCTCCGCGGACGTTTTCTTTTCGGCCTCAGACAGCGCCTGCTTGAGGGTCGCCACCTCAGTCGTGGCCCCTATAATAAGCAGTGCAATCCTGTTATTTTTTGCAATCACGCCTCTCTATAGGCACTTTTTCTGTAAGGTATTTCTTACCTTCTTTCTCCTCGAGCTGCCGCTTGGCAAGGCCGAGCTCTTGCTCGGTCCGCTCGAGTCCCTGTTTCAGGGCACCCACCTCCGCAGTCAGTGCGGCGGTGGCTAGCAGCGAAGCCTGCATACGCATATTGACTCTTTGTTGTTAGACTCCTGCGAAATTTAATAGATCCTCTATTCGGCTTTTCTTTCCGAACGCCAAACAGAGCATCAGGGGCTACTGTCTATGCGGTTATATTCTTACATATTTTTTACTTACCTCGAAGCCTGTTAGAAGGCTAGCGCAAGCTTCAGTCAGTCCGCTCTTGGCGGACTGAACCTTCTGGATCACCGTACTCATAATAGTACGGTGCTCCTCGTCGATGGAGGCGCCGTCAAGCACCTCCAGCAGATTGTCCGGCACCTCCGGTTGGACGGAGGCCGCCGGCTCAGAAGGCTTGCTCCTCTTGGAAGGAGTTCGCCTACCGCGGTCCAGAACTGTTGAAGATTCCGGCGCGGTGTCCGGCACAAAGCCGGACTTGGAGCCCTGGGGGGTCTTGTCCCCTTTACTCCTGGGGTCCGGCAGGTCACCCTGTGGCTCCTCTAGGACCACCTCCTCCTACCCCGGAGCTCGTTGCGACGCCACTTCGGTGTCGTCCGCAGTGCGGGGGGAGACAGCGGGCGGAACTGAGTTCACGTCCGATGAATCCAGGGAGCCGCTCGATGACTCGTTGAGTTCGGCCCGGGGCGGGCTGCATAATTATGTTCGACATTAGGGAAAGCTGTGCAACGAAGGAACATCATGAGTTATTCTGATATCCGAACTTACGATTTCGCCGGACGCTTGGCCCTGTTTGGCCACTCCTCTTTGCCCTCTTCGGCGTTGGGGGCGTAGTCCAGCGGAGGGGTCTTCCTTTTCCTAGACCCCTCGGCCTCCCCCGTTGGGGCGGCCTTCCTCTTCTCTCCTCCCCCCGCTGGAGGGGGAGAGGTTTCTTCTTCCTCCTCCTCGTCTCTCGGGGGAGTGCGTCTCAGACTCGTCGGACGACGAGTCCGACACCACCATATGCCGGGAACTCTTTCGAGTCCCCGTGGCCTTCTTCTTCTTGGCCTTCTTCTCCGGCACCACATAAGGTGCCGGAACCAGCAGCTTCGCTAGTAGAGCGGGGGCTGGGTCTTCGGGCAAGGGAGCCGGACAGTTAATCGATCGGACTTCGCCCGCCAAGCCTGTCAAAGGTAAGGGAGTTTAGATCCCGCATAGAGTCAAACTATGAAAAAACTTAACATCTGTGAAAAGGTGAAAATAGCTTACCTCGCTAGCGTGACGCTGCGAGCTGTATCCGCGGTCCTCGGAAGCGGATGTGGGAGCCTCGGCGCCTTTGGTTAGCACCTTCCAGACATCTTCATACGTCGGTGTCGAAGAGCCTGTTAAGGGTTTGGTGCTGCGCCGGGTCGAACTCCCACAGATTAAAGTCCCGTTGTTGACACGGGAGGATCCGGCAGACGAGCATAACCTGGACTACATTGACGAGCTTGATCGGCTAGTTCACCAGGGACTGGATGCATGTTTGCAATCCGGTCACCTCTTTTTCGTCGCCCCACGACAGGCCCGTCTCTTTCCAGGACATAAGCCGCGTGGGGGGTCCGGATCGAAACTCGGGGGTTGCGATCCATTTCGGATCGCGTGGCTCGGTGATGTAAAACCACCACGATTGCCACCCCTTCAGGGTCTCCATGAAGGAGCCCTCGAGCCATAGGACGTTGGCCATCTTGCCCGCCATGGCGCCTCCTCACTCCGCCTGGCTGCCGCGCACCACCTTGGGCTTGACGTTGAAGGTCTTGAGCCAGAGGCCGAAATGGGGGCGGATGCGGAGGAAAGCCTCACACACGACGATAAACGCCGAGATGTTGAGGACGAAGTTCGGGGCCAGATCGTGGAAATCCAGGCCATAGTAAAACATGAGCCCCCGGACAAATGGGTGGAGTGGAAAACCCAGTCCGCGGAGGAAGTGGGGAAGGAATACTACCCTCTCATGGGGCCTTGGGGTGGGGAGAAGCTGCCCCTCCTCGGGAAGCCGGTGCGCGATGTCTTTGGACAAGTATCCGGCCTTCCTTAGCTTTTTGACATGGCCCTCCGTGACGGAGGAGACCATCCACTTGCCTCCCGCTCCGGACATCGCTGGAAAAGGTTGAGGTGGGAAGTGCGGGCTTGGGCGCTGGAGCTCAAGTGCGCAGGAGATGGATAGGCAAAGGAGGAAGAAGGCGTAGGTAAAAAGGTGGATCCTTATCCCCTTATATGGGCGGATGCGGTTGTGCGTCCCCACCAGCCTAGTAAAACTCGCTTGCCTCCCAAGCGCCGTGATAAATGGTGCGGCTGGATTACCCACATCCGTATTGATGAGAATCCCGTAAAGGGGGTACACGATCTCTGCTTTGACAAGACGTGCCAAGGAAATCGCCTCGCAAAACATGCTAAGGTGGAAAAGTAAAAACGATTCGAGTAAAGGACTTGGCTGTAGTGTGATGACACACTGCGGGATACGTCAGCAGATTTGATTTGTGTTAATATTATTCTCTCTATGGCAATATGTGGAAGCTTATTTTGCAGAGCCGGACACTACTATTGGTGTTTACAATCTTCTATGAAGGACTTGGAGGAGGAACCCGCCTTGCAATGCCGAAGACAATTTGCGCGCCGGACTCGTCATCATTGAAGCCTGGTTCAGGGGCTACTGAGGGAGTCCTGGATTAGGGGGTGTTCGGGTAGCCGGACTATACCTTCAGCCGGACTCCTGGACTATGAAGATACAAGATTGAAGACTTCGTCCCGTGTCCGGATGGGACTTTCCTTGGCGTGGAAGGCAAGCTTGGCGATGCGGATATTCAAGATCTCCTACCATTTTAACCGACTTTATGTAACCCTAACCCTATCCGGTGTCTATATAAACCGGAGGGTTGTAGTCCGTAGGCAATCAACTCCATACACAACAATCATACCATAGGCTAGCTTCTAGGGTTTAGCCTCCTTGATCTCGTGGTAGATCTACTCTTGTACTACCCATATCATCAATATTAATCAAGCAGGAGTAGGGTATTACCTCCATCGAGAGGGCCCGAACCTGGGTAAAAAACATCTTGTCCCTTGTCTCCTGTTACCACCCGGCCTTGACGCACAGTTCGGGACCCCCTACCCGAGATCCGCCGGTTTTGAAACCGACAGAAACTATTCAGTTGGATAACGATTTGACCTACGAGGAGAAACTAGTCAAGACTCTCGAGTTTGCCAGCCGAGTTACCCGCAACAAGGTTATCAAGTTTTGCAAGGTTTAGTGGAGCCACCACACAGAGGATGAAGCCACTCGGGAGTGAGAGGAAGATTTACTCAAGGACCACCCTCACCTATTTTCTAGCCAACCCGAATCTCGAGGGCGAGATTCATCTTAAGGGGGGTAGGTTTGTAACATCCCAAAATTTCAATTTGGAATGTTATACATTAGATCATCATGCATATCATTTTTGTTTTGCATTTTGGTTCATCCTAGAAATTCTACGCAACTCAATGACCCACGGAGAGAGTTGGGGATTTCGTTATTTTCATATTTGAGTTCTCTCAAATTTTGAGAATAGGATCATTTGATTTTATTTATTTTATCATCAATTATTTCTATTACAAAAATATGAGAGAGGGAATAAAATGACTTTCCCAAAATAAAGAAATATTGAGGATTTAATAATAAAATCAAATAAGATTTTATTTCAGAGTTTTTTGGTGTTTTATTTGAATTTAGGAAAAAAATGTGCGTTTTCAAAATTGCATTTAGGTCCCAAATAAATGTTCACCTTGTGCGGCTTGATTTTAGAAGCCCGTGAAAATTTATTTCGGAATTTTTGGAGTCCGTTTAGTATTTCTTTTTATTTTTTCTTCCGAGCGGAATATATTAAAAAAAAGATCAGCGTTCGTCGTTTTTCTTTTTCTCGAATTAAATCCGCGATTTTTCTGATCGCGATTCCTGATCCGATTTTCGTTTTAGTATAACTTTTCGCTCATTTATCGGAATCAGGCGATTCAAGCGCCTAGAGTTTCGTCTCGAAACCCTCTATCCGTTTAACCAACTTAAACAAGATTTTGCTACTGTAAAATTTGCCCTAGATCCAGATTACTAGAACGAAGTTGTTTTATTTCGCCGTTTGACTTTCTTTGCTTCGTTCGATTTGATTCTTTTGCCAACCGGAGTTCTTAAGTTGAACCTTCTGGTTAGATCTCTTATTTGAGTTTTAACGTGCATTAGATGAGTACTTATTGTATGCTTGTTTGTTTGTTTGTGATAGAGTACCCGGAGTGCGCCGCCTGTTACTTCGAATCGTTAGGTTTCGCGGATCATTAGCAAGGCAAGTAACACTTTGATCATACCTTTTCTACTACCCAGTTTTATTGCATTAGATCAATCCTCACACATTGCATGATTAGGATCTAATTAAATTGTGGGATGGGAAGTAGATGAGGTAGTACCTATTACCTGTTATTATCAAACCTTTGGGAGTTACTTCTACGTTTGCTTATTATGCCATGCTATGCTAGTAGACGTGGATTGGGTGAGTGATATCCATGACAGATGTGAGATTGATAATTAATGGTTTATCTAAGGTGGCAACTTAAACACACATCTGGGTGGATTGAGGCACCTGGGTATTCCAGGACTTGCCTGTTTTCTTTTGGACCGCCACCCAGGCTCAAAGGGATCATGAGACTATTCATACTAGAAACTTCCGTGTGCAGCCACAAGCTATTATGGGCTCTAGCATAGTTGACTAAGTTGTGCGAACTCTTACAGTGGTAGACTAGTAGATGTAGGGGATGTAGGTGGTACAGTCTACCCGATCGTAAGGTGCTAGCGCTTCTGAAAGACTATGTCTCGGTCATCCGTCTTCTCAAACACCATGTAGTGCGAGAAACCAAACGGAGGCGATCGAGTCTTGTGGGGAAACGTGCGCAAACCTCTGCAAAGTGTAATAAACTAATCATGGTTAGCCGTGTCCCCGGTTATGGACATCTTGAGTATCTAGTACTTGGATTATCATGTGAATCTCAACATGTTACTCTAAATTAATTTTGTTGGGTTATGTTTAATGATGATGCTTAATCGGGATTGAGGATGCTGTCAACCATTCTCAATGTTTAACAACTACCATGATAGTTAAATAAATTTTATTCCTTTGAAGTAGGGAAAAATTGGCTTTACGCAAAACTGTAACCATAGAGCTTTCCACCAGCCAAATATGCATATAGTATAGTTATTTCATTCCATTACTCTCTATGTGTTACATTGCCAGCATATTCCATGTGCTGACCCGTTTTCGGGCTGCAACGTTAATGTTGCAGACTTTTCAGACGATGATTAAGGAGTTTTTAGGTCGTGGTTCTATACTCAGTGATGCCGTTGGAGTTGATGGACTCACTTATCTTCCAAGCCTTCTGATGTTATCGTTATTAGATGGCCTTAAGCCATATTTATTGTAATAAGTTCTCTTTTGAGACACTCGATGTAATAAGTGTGTGATTGCTACTCTGCTATAAATCCTCCGAGTACTGTGTGGTGTTAGCATTACTGATCCAGGGATGACACCGGAGCACAGAGATCAAACTGTTTGAGGTCTGGTCGCTATAGTGCTGTGTTAATGCAAGAGAAGAAAGTTGTGGCCTATACCTCTCGCCAGTTGAAGCCCAACGAAAAGAACTACCCCACTCATGACCTCGAGCTAGCGACAGTTTTCCATGCTCTTTTAACATGAAGACATCTCTTGTTGGGAAGGAAAGTGGACATCTTCACTGATCATAAGAGCCTCAAGTACATCTTCACTCAACCCAACCTCAACCTCAGGCGGACTCGTTGGGTCGAAATGATTCAAGAGTATAATCCGAGTATTGAATATACTCTAGGCAAGGCCAATGTCATTGCTGACGCTTTGAGCAAGAAGGCTTATTGCAATAGTTTGATTCTCAAGCCCTTCCAACTGCATCTTTGTGAAGCTTTCTGCAAATTGAATCTCCAAGTTGTTCCTCGAGGATTCCTTGCCAACCCCCAAGTCTCTCCTACTTTGGAAGATCAGATTCGTGAGGCTCAACTTCTTGATGCAATGGTGAAGAAGGTGAAGAATGGGATTGCCAAGAGCCAACCCAAGTACAAGTGCTACCGCCTTGATGACAAAGATACTCTATTCTTCGAGGATCGAATTGTTGTTCCTAAAGGTGTCCTTCGTAAAGTCATTATGAACGAGGCTCACAATTCACTCCTATCTATTCATCCTAGAAGTACAAAGATGTACCATGACCTCAAGAAGTCGTATTGGTGGACTCGAATGAAGCGAGAAATTGCTCAGTTCGTGAATGAATGTGATGTCTGCAGAAGAGTGAAGGTAGAGCACCAACGGCCAGCTGGTCTCCTCCAACCTCTTGCCATTCCAGAATGGAAGTTTGACCATATTGAGATGGACTTCGTGACTAGATTTCCCAAGTCCAAACGTGGAAATGATGCTATCTTCGTTGTCATCGAAAAGCTTACTAAAGTGGCTCATTTTCTTCCTATCAAAGAATCTATCACAGCAGCTCAGTTGGCAGATCTATATACCTCCAGGATTGTCTCCTTGCATGGCATTCCGCAGTTGATATCTTCAGATCGTGGAAGCATCTTTACTTCTAAGTTCTGGAATTCCTTCCAGATGGCCATGGGCACCAACATTCGCTTCAACACAACCTTTCATCCTCAAACTAGTGGACAAGTCGAGCGAGTCAATCAAATTCTTGAAGATATGCTCAGGGCTTGTGTCATTTCTTTCGGTATGTAGTGGGAAGATTGTCTTCCATATGACAAGTTCTCCTACAACAACAGCTTCCAAGCGAGTTCGGGCAAGGCCCCATTCGAGATTCTCTATGGCAGAAAGTGCTGTACTCCTCTTAATTGGTCAGAGGCTGGTGAACGCCAACTTCTTGGCAATGACTTATTCACAGAAGCTGAAGAAATGTGCAAAGTCATCCGTGAAAATCTCAAAGCCGCGCAGTCGCGCCAGAAGAGTTACTATGATAGCAAGCATCATGACTTGCCTTTCGAGATCGGATACCATGTCTACCTCCGCGTGTCTCCAATGAAAGGTACTCGTCGCTTCGGTATCAAAGGGAATCTTGCCCCTAGATATGTGGGTCCTTTCAAGATCATTGGCAAAAGAGGCGATCTCGCCTATCAACTCGAACTTCGGTCCAACTTTGCAAATGTTCATGACGTGTTTCACGTGTCACAACTGCGCAAGTGTTTCAAGACTCCTGACTGCACCATCAACTTTGAAGAGATTGATCTCCAAGAAGACCTGTCTTATCATGAGCATCCCGTTGCTATTCTTGAAGAAACCGAGCGCAAGACTCGCAACAAGTCTATCAAATTCCTGAAAGTGAAGTGGTCAAACCATTCCGACCAAGAAGCCACCTGGGAACGCGAGGACCACCTCCGTTCCGAATATCCGGAGTTCTTTCAGTCCTAGATCTCGGGACGAGATCCTTTCGTAGTGGTGGAGTGTTGTAACACCCCGGATGTAACTTACCATATTTGTATTCCAACTCTTGCCATTTTTGGCTCTAAGTTATGATATTCCCTCGTGGTTGTGTTTTGTCTTCATTTTGCATTTTGTCCGTGTCATGCATTGCATATCATGTCATCATGTGCATCTCATTTGCATACGTGTTCGTCTCATGCATCCGAGCATTTTCCCCGTTGTCCGTTTTGCGATCCGACACTCCTACGTCCTCCGGCACCCCATTTTGTCTCTTTTCATGAGTGGGTGTTAAACTTTCTTAGAATGGTCCGAGATTTGCCAAGAGACCTTGGTACACCACCGGTAGACCGCCTGTCAAGTTTCGTGCCATTTGGGGTCCGTTTGATACTCCAACGGTTAACCGGGGAACCATAAAGGCCTCATGTGTGTTGCAGCCCAACACCACTTCAAAGTGGCCCAAAACCCATCCAAACCTCCCTCCATCCTATCAGACGTTCGATCACGATCGCGTGGCCAAAAACCGTACCTCATTTGGACTCTCCTAGCTCCCTCTACCTATAAATATGTGCCCCTCCCGAATTTTTCACGCAGTCTAACCCTAGACCTCCCTCTCCCTCCGCGCCGGACATGTCCGGACGATGCCAGACGTGGCCGCCGCCGCGCCCCGTCCACTCGCGCACCGCCGCCGCGCCCCGTCCACTCGCGCGCCGCCACCTGTCGCCTCCGCCGCCTCCCTCCATCGCGGCCCGCGGGGCCCGGAGCAGGCCCGCGCAAGCCCGCGGGATCCGCCTCCCGGCCTGCGCTTCTGCGCCGCCTCCGCTGTTGAGCTCCGCGCCGGCCACCGCCTCGCTCCGCTCTGGCTCGCCGCCGACTGCAACTCCAGCCGCCGGATTGCGCCACCTCGCCGGACCGCGCCTCCCGGCCCGCGGCCCGAGACCGCGACCCGTCGTCCACCTCCTCCGCCGTTGAGCTCCGCGCCGGCCACCGACTTCCGCTACTTCGGTGAAGACCCCGACCGTCCTCGTCATCCGCGCGTGCTAGATCCACATCCAGATCGGGTCAAACCCTAGGTTGACCCCGTTTTTCCCTAAGTACTTAACATTTTAAGCTCATGTTCATTGCATCATAACTCCGCATCCGTAGCTCCGTTTTGTGCGTGCCATATATCAAATTGTTCATTAGGATGTGCTCCTCATTTTTTCCATTGCACCATGCTTGTTTGAGTCTATATCGATGCCCAAATCATGGGTGAAAGAGGGCTATAAAATTTTAGTCCCTGTTACTTAGCAGATCTTGAGCATTTGTCATTTTTGCCATGATTATTGTGTGCTACATATGGGCATGAGCTCTACATGTGTTTTGGGCTATGCCATGCCATATTTACAGGGGTGTATGCCATGTATTTTTGTGATCAATGTGGTGACTAGCACAAGCATGCAAAGTAGCTCTCGTGATATTGCTGTTTTTAGGGACTTAGAATTTCACCAAGTCATTTCCCTGCTGTTATTTTTATGCCATGTGTTCATGTTGCTACAGAGAGATCCATGCTTCTTTTGAGTATGTTTAGTAAGGATGATTTGGGCATATGGTTATGCTCTATCCATCCATGCTCCTGTTTGCATTTATGGAGTACCCTAGCATGACTCAAACTTGCTCTACTTTTGCTATAAAATGTTCCTGGCAGATTGTTTACATGTTAATCAATTTTGCCAAGGTTGTTGTAGTTGATCCATGCATGCTATGAGATTGTTCTTGCCATGGTTAGCTTCATGATCATGTCTTATTGCTGGTAGTATGCTTATCTTGTCATGCAATGCCTTGTGGTGAGTGTATTGAGCTCGGAAACATGCCTTCATAATTCTGTTTATGCCATGTCCAGTTTTCTGCTAAGTCTGAATCTGTTAACAAAACTTGCTATGTTTACATGGGTGCCATCATATTTTCTGTGCCCTTTTGGCTTATGGTCAGTAAGGGGCTTTTGTTATATGATTTGAGTAGATTCATGCCATGCCTTGTATTGCTATGTTCTGTTCCTATAGCATATTGATATCTTGCTCTAAACATTGCTTCCTGGTGTTATTTCCTGACATGTTAGTTTTTTCCACTAAGTCTATGATGCTGATATCTTTTGCACTTTTGCCATGCTTGTTTGAACCTGTTATTGTGTGATTTAGCCGTAGCTTAGTGTTCATATTTTGTCAAGCATCTTAAGTAGATCACTTACATTTGCCGTGTTGCTATGTTGGAGTGTAGTAGTTTAGTTTCTTGTTGCATTCTAGATAGCATCGTGCTGTTAATCGCAGAATTGTGCCATTCTTGTTTTGCTTGCCATTTGCAAACCGTGCATCCGATTCCGGTAATCTTTATATCGATTTCGACCGAAATCAACTCATCTTTCCAGCGACACACTTGGTTTGCCAAGTTGAGGCCTGGTTCAATATTTTCCTTCTGAAGCACGCATATGCATTGCATATCACATCCCGCATGTCATGTCATGTTTTGCATCATGTTGCTTGCGCATTGCACCCTGGTTCATTGTGGTTTCCTTTGCTTGTGTTCTTGCCTTGGGTAGAGCCGGGAGACAAGTTCGTGATCGAGGAACCCATTGAGTACGCTTACGAGGATCAAGCTTACGTCAACTCGGAGAACTTTGCAGGCAAGATAACCATACCCTCGAAATCACTCCTATCTTTGCTTGCTAGTTGCTCGCTCTATTGCTATGCCGCGATACCTACCACTTGCTATATCATGCCTCCCATATTGCCATGTCAAACCTCTAACCCACCTTGTCCTAGCAAACCGTTGTTTGGCTATGTTACCACTTTGCTCAGCCCCTCTTATAGCGTTGCTAGTTGCAGGTGAAGATTGGAGTTTGTTCCTTGTTGGAACATGATTTTTGTTGGGATATCATTATTATATATTGTTTACTTTAATGCACCTATATACTTGGTAAAGGGTGGAAGGATTGGCCTTATGCCTGGTGTTTTGTTCCACTCTTGCCGCCCTAGTTTCCGTCATACCGGTGTTATGTTCCTTGATTTTGCGTTCCTCACGCGGTTGGGTTATAATGGGAACCCCTTGACAGTTCGCCTTGAATAAAACTCCTCCAGCAAGGCCCAACCTTGGTTTTACCATTTGCCACCTAAGCCTTTTTCCCTTGGGTTCCGTGGACTCAAGGGTCATCTTTATTTTAAACCCCCGGGCCAGTGCTCCTCTGAGTGTTGGTCCAATGTGCAGCCTGCGGGGCCACCTCGGGGCAACTCGAGGGTTGGTTTTACTCGTAGCTTGACCTATCCGGTGTGCCCTGAGAACGAGATACGTGCGACTCCTATCTGGATTTGTCGGCACATCGTGCGGCTTTGCTGGTCTTGTTTTACCATTGTCGAAATGTCTTTTAACCGGGATTCCAAGTTTGATCGGGTCGTCCTGGGAGAAGGAATATCCTTCGTTGACCGTGAGAGCTTGTGATGGGCTAAGTTGGGACACCCCTGCAGGGTTCTGAACTTTCGAGAGCCGTGCCCGCGGTTATGGGCAGATGGGAATTTGTTAATATCCGGTTGTGGAAAACCTGACACTTAACTTAATTAAAATGAATCAACAGCGTGTGTAGCCGTGATGGTCTCTTTTCGGCGGAGTCCTGGAAGAGAACACAGTCTCGTGTTATGCTTGAACGTAAGTAGTTTCAGGATCACTTCTTGATCTTTATAGCTTCTCGGCCATGCTTTGCTTCTCTTCTCGCTCTCATTTTCGTAAGTTAGCCACCACATATGCTAGTGCTTGCTGCAGATCCACCTCACTACCTTTTCCTACCCATAAGCTTAAATAGTCTTGATCGCGAGGGTGTGAGATTGCTGAGTCCCCGTGGCTCACAGATTACTTCCAAAACCAGACACAGGTGCCGATGATGCCAGTGCAGGGGACGCGACCAAACTCAAGTGGGAGTTCGACGAGGATTCAGGACGTTATTATGTGTATTTTTCGGACGATCAGTAGAGGAGCCCAGTTGGGGCGATCGGGGATCTTTTGCATTAGGGGTTGTCTTTCTTTATTTAGTTCCGTAGTCGGACCTTGATTGTATCTGGATGATGCAATGCTATATTTATGTATTATGTGAAGTGGCGATTGTAAGCCAACTCTTTATCTCTTTCTTATTCAGTACATGGGATGTGTAAAGATTACCCCTCTTGCGACATGCCTACTATGTGGTTATGCCTCTAAGTCGTGCTCCGACACATGGGAGATATAGTCGCATCGTGGGTGTTACATCAACACTGAAGACAATGGCCTCGACACCAATGCTGATGCTGATGATGAGGATGACTCTGCTCCCACCTACTGCTTCATGGGACGTGGTGCCAAGGGAAAGGTCTCCAGCCGAAAATCGAAGGCGTCTGATGCTTATGTTGGGGACCTAAAACATCTTGTGGGGCGCAAGATAAAATGCCCAAATGGTCTTACTATGTATTTTGTTCCTCGATTCCTTGACACTCATCCTATTTGTCCTAACCAGGATCTGAACTTTGATAATATGCTTGTTCGTCAAATGTTTATGCTTCACATTTCCCTTGGTGAAGCCTATCCCCCTAACAGCACTGTAGGGTACGATACCAAAGGCTTCTGAGTGGATTATGGACAGTGGATGCACTAACCACATGACTGGTGATCGAAGTCTTCTCATGGACTCAACCTTACGTCCATCTGATAAGAGTCACATTACATTTGCTGACACTGGTAAAAGCAAGGTATTGGGTCTAGGTAGAGTTGCAATCTCAAAGGATCAGCACATGGATAAAATGATGCTTGTTGAATCCCTTGGTTTCAACTTAATGTATGTCTCGATGCTTTGTGATTTGAACATGATTGTGATATTTGGAAATATCGTTGCCTTGTTCTAATGGAATCTGACAAGTCTCTAGTCTTTGAAGGATATCGGAAAGACGATTTGTATATGGTAGATTTCTCAGCGGGACCACAGTTGGCCGTATGTCTTCTAGCAAAGGCGTCAATGATGGCTCTGGCATCAGAGGCTAGGGCATGCTAGCATGAGGAACTTGTACACACTCATGAAGAAGAAACACGTCGTAGGCATCGAGGGCATCAAGTTCAAGAAGGATCATCTGTGTGGTGCCTACGAAGCTGGAAAGATGACAAGGGCCAAACATCCCTCGAAGACAATCATGACAACATCTCAACCCTTCGAGGTGCTTCACATGGGCTTATTTGGCCCTACTCACTACTCTACTCTCACTACCACTACTTGCCTCTATGGCTTCGTCATTGTTGATGATTATTCAAGATACACATGGGTGCATATAATCCTTTACAAGAATGAAGTGCAGGATGTCTTCAGACGATTCGCCAATCGTGCCATGACGAACTATGGCATCAAGATCAAGCACATCAGAAGTGGCAATGGCACAAAGTTCAAAAACACCAGCCTCGACACTTATCTTGATACATTGGGCATCACTCATGAGTTCTCAGCTCCATACACAGCTCAGCAGAATGGCATCATGGAGCGCAAGAACAGAACACTCATTGAGATGGCTCGGATGATGCTTGATGAGTACAAGACTCCAAGGAAGTTCTGGCCTGAAGCTATTGATAGTGCATGCCATGTCATCAACCGTGTTTATCTTCACAAGCTTCTAAAGAAGACATCCTATGAGCTCCTAACTGGTAAGAAGCCAAATGTCAGTTATTTCAGAGTATTCGGTGCTAGGTGCTGGATCAAGGATCCACATCACACTTCAAAATTTGCACCGAAAGCACATGAAAGTTTTATGCTTGGCTACGGAAAGGATTCACACTCCTACAGAGTCTTCAACCTCTTTCAGTATAAAGTGGTTGAAACTGTGGATGTGCGGTTTGATGAGACTAACAACTCGCAAAGAGAGCACCTGCCAAATGTGCTAGATGAAGTCCCACCTAGTGAATCGATCAAGCTTATGGGAACTGGAGAGATCATACCTTCAGAGGCACAGGCTGAAGAAGAACTTATCATTTCTGCACCAAGTCAACCTGAAGATACTGCTCAGCCTGAAGCCAATGCTGAAAATGAAGACAATGATCAGCCAGAGCAAAGTCTTCGTCCAGTCCATCCTCGTGTTGCAAATGAAGTGCATATTGAGAATATAATCGATATCATCAATGCACCTCGTCCACTCACTCGTTCAAGAGCAACAAAACTAGCAAATTTCTATGGGCACTTTGCATTTGTCTCTATATCTGAACCCAAGAAAGTTGCTGAAGCCTTCATGGAACCTGAATGGATTCAAGCGGTGCGAGAAGAGCTTCAACAGTTCGAGCTAAACAATGTATGGGAACTGGTCAAGCGTCTTGATCCTCGCAGGCACAATATAATAGGCACCAAATGGATCTATCGCAACAAACAAGATGAGCATGGTCAAGTTGTCAGAAACAAGGCTCGTCTTGTTTCTCAAGGATACACTCAAGTTGAAGGGATTGACTTCGATGAAACATTTGCTCTGGTGGCTAGGCATGAAGCCATTCGTGTACTGCTAGCCTATGCCAACCATCACAACATCCTCCTATACCAAATGTATGTGAAGAGTGCTTTTCTCAATGGGAAGATTGAAGAAGAAGTATATGTTGCACAACCACCTGGCTTTGAAGACCCAAAACATTCTGACATGGTATACAAGCTCAATAAGGCACTGTATGGCCTCAAACAAGCCCCTCGCGCTTGGTATGACACACTCAAAGACTTCCTGAAGAGCAAAGGCTTCAAACCTGGTTCCTTGGATCCCACTCTCTTCACAAACACATACGATGGTGAACTGTTTGTGTGCCAGATCTATGTGGATGACATTATCTTCAACTGCACTGACAAGAGATACAGTGATGAGTTTGGGCACATGATGCAAGAGCAATATCAGTTGTCCATGATGGGTGAGCTGAAGTTCTTCCTCGGTCTTCAAATCCGTCAGCAAAGCAACGTCATCTTCATATCTCAAGAGAAGTACCTCAAAGATTGCCTAAAGAAGTTTGGAATGCAAGACTGCAAAGGGTACACAACGCCAATGCCAACCAAAGGTCAATTGGGTCCCGACGACAATGGTAAAGAGTTCGATCAAAAGGTATACCGCTCCATGATTGGTTCCTTACTCTATTTATGTGCATCTAGGCCAGATATAATGCTTAGCGTTTACATGTGTGCCTAATTCCAAGCGGCACCAAAGGAGTCACATCACTTAGCTGTGAAGCGAATTCTTCGATATTTGGCTTACACCCCAACACTAGGATTATGGTATCCAAAGGGCTCGGAGTTTGATCTAGTTGGATTCTCATATGCTGATTATGCTGGTGACAAGGTTGATCGCAAGTCTACATCAGGCACATGTCATTTTCTTGGATGATCTCTTGTCTATTGGTCTTCAAAGAAGCAGAACTGCGTGTCTCTCTCCACTGCTGAATCTGAATACATTGCTGCTGGATCTTGCTGCGCTTAGCTTCTATGGATGAAGCAAACTCTCAAGGACTATGGCATCCACCTGAAGCAAGTGCCACTTTACTGCGACAATGAAAGCGCCATCAATATTGCCAACAACCCAGTCCAGCACTCGAAGGCAAAGCACATTCAGATCCGTCATCATTTTCTTAGAGATCATGTCATGAAGGAAGATATTGATATCATTCACGTCAACACTGAAGAGCAATTGACAGATATCTTCACAAAGCCCTTGGATGAGAAAAGGTTTTGCAAGTTGCGGTGTGAGCTAAATATCTTAGAATCCTTGAATGTCATGTAATTGGACACACATCCTAACGCTTATGCATGTTGATGACTTAGATGTGCAACACACGAAGTATCGTATATTTTCAATCAATGAATACATACACTCTAAGTGTGAATACATTAATGTGGAATTTGACTTCGGAGCGCCACGATAATTGTGCGCCGTGTCTGGGTCTAATACTTCCTATACGGTGGGTAACGCCACTACCAAATTCTTGTTTGGTGTGTTTCAATGGCGTCCGCATTGCATAGTATTCGCATTTGGTTTGTCTTCAAGACTGATTTGGTTTCATGTATATATATGTATATATATACACACACAGCCGGTCTATTCCGATAATATTCAGAATAACTATTCCGATAAAACTTACATACTGCATGCTCAACGCGAGGGCACTACACTTTCTTTAGCTAGAGCACTGCAGTACTGAGGCGAGTGAACTCCCCGTGGCAAAAAACTGCACACAGTGTTCTTTCTGGTACTGTTTTCCCTCTAGTTTTTTAACCGTTTGTTGAAACAAGGCGTGTAATATATCATTTAAAAGCTATGGATTAGGCACAACTTCGCCATGTTGAACACTTTTCGAGATTCCTCACGGTTTAAGAGCAGTTTTGAAAATGGTGCGGCCCACAACAAGTGGCAGCGAGCATTTTTTCGCATTTTTTTCTTAACTGCTCGTCGAAATGAAGCAAACAATACACCGTTGGATAGATATGTTGAGGCACATCTTTTTCATATCTATTTCTTTCCCTAATTCGTTACGGTTTAAGAGCAGTTTCAAATTTACTAAATCGCGGAATTCTGTTTTTCAAAAAATTTCAAATTTTCGGTACTGTTTTCGCTCTAGTTTTTTAACCGTTTGTCGAAACGAGGCGTGTATTATGTCGTTGGAAAGCTATGGACAAGGCGCAACTTCCGTATGTAGAAATGGTTTTGAGATTCCTTATAGTTTTAAGTTAATTTTGAAAATCGTGTGGCAGACGACAAGTGGCAGCGGCCATTTTTCGCGAAATTTTTACAAACCGGTCATTGAAATGATTCAAATGATATGCCGTTGGAAATATATCGACGAGACGCAACTTTTTCATGTAGAACACTCTCTCTAATTCCTTACGGTTTAAGAGCAGATTTAAATTTACCGAAATGCGGACACTCTGTTTTTCGCGACACCCAAATTGATGTGGGTACTTCATCCGACTGAAAACCGCACTACATTAGACGGGCAAGAGAACTGCATGGTTTCTTTTATTTGAACGTAATTTTTTCAAGGACGATAAAGTAGAGTGCACTTCACATCGGGTGTAAATGAACCACACCACTATCAAGAAGTGAACCGCATTACTTTTTTGTGGTACGTAAATTTTCCTAAACTAGGTGGAGTACACTTTATGTCAAGTGTTGGTGAACCGCAATACTTATGAAAAGTGAACCTCGAGACTACCGTAAACGGGTCGTACAACATCAGACAGAAAACCGCACTTATTTAGACTAAAAACCGCACTTCATTAGACAGACAAGTGCACTGCATGATTTCTTTTTTGTGGGACATAAATTTTCTTTTTTTATGGGACATAAATTTTCGCAAACGAGGTCGAGTGCACTTCATGTCGAGCGTTGGTGAACTAAAATACTATGAAAAGTGAACCACTTTCTTTTTCTTTTATCGTCTCCGTAACTTTTTTCATCAACGAGTATGGATTGCCGGGACGAGGTGAGTGTACTGCATCAATTTTTTTCCAATTTTGTTTCTACTGCACACAACAGAGTGAGCTGCATAAAAAGTTAGCCCTTTCCAATTTACTTTCTCCCAATTTGTTTTTGCACTTGGATACAACAGAGTGCACTTCATTTTCATGCTATTTTTACATTGTACGAGAACATAGGCCCCAAGCCGGCTACCACGCAAAACACAGACAACGATGTAGCCCCAAGCCGTAGGGGCACTCCACCTTGGTGTAGCGCTCGCCGGCGCCCACGCGGGTGGCACGGCCGCAGTGCGGGATGCTCGGGCACCACTTCGCCGAGTCGTTGTTCTCGAGGTACGACTCGAGGAGGAAGCGGTCGAAGCGCGTGGCCGTGTCGGGGTACTTGAGGGCGAGGAGCTGCTGCACCACGACCTCGTCGCACACCACCGGGAACTTGACCCCCATGCATGCACTGGATCTGCTTCTTTCTTGCCGCTCTCCACCACACATGCCTTGAAGTCAGTGCTCCGTTGTCCAACCTGCAGAACGCACAAAGTGCATCAACGATGGATTCATGAGGTTCAGAAAGCAAAGCCAAGCTAGCTAGCTAGTGATCCATCCATCATGCTCGCCCGCCAAGCATGCACGCAAGCTCCCACGCGAGAGTGTGCGTCTTACGCGTCGCGATCTGCGTGCGCAGGTTCCAAATCACGCACGTAAAAAATCCAAGCGGAAGCGTTGGAATGGCCGTGACCGACATGCATCAGTTTGTGCAGAGGAGGTATACTACACTCAAAGGGCTGACGTACAGCGAGCTGCATGCGCGTGGTTTTGGGCTGCATCCGCACATGGAGAGAACTGCAGGACGGTGCCGGGAGGGAAAGAGGAATGTGGGGAAGCCAACCGAGGCCACAAGGAGTACCATCGAGGGAGGAGGTGGGAACTGCACTTCTTGCCAAATAGCCATCGATCATACAAAGTGAACTGCAGAGTTAATCAGAGGATACAACGGTGAGGGCGACAACTCCTGGCTGGGATCTACTACGATTGAACGGTAGGCAAGCAATAATCGATCTGCACTGCATGTGGAGTCGTAGAGCACTGCACGTGGAGTCATAGTGCACTGCACCGCCGTGCCCGTGCTGCTCCAGCGGCGAAGGGGGAAAAGAGGAAAAGGGGAATAGAGGATGGACGGCTAGGGAGAAGCCCTGGAACCTTGCCCGGCGAGGAGAAATAGGGGCAGGGGAGCTGGATCCATTGTGTGGCGGCGGATCTGACCTGAAGGCGGAGGAACGAGGCAGAGGTTGAGGTCAGGGGCACCACGACGTCCAACTTGCGGTGGCGCACATGCCCCTCCCCCTGCCCACCTGCGCGACAAAGCCACACATTGAAGCCAGAGAGCCTCGGATCCGGCCGGGTTGGGGCAGATATAGGCCATCGGCGGTGAGGGGTCAGGCGGTGGTCGCGCGATGGGGGCAGGGGCCATTGATGCCGGCGAGCACATGGCGGGGGCAGTGGCCATGGCTGGAGCGGGGCGGGGCCGGGGCCGTTGCGGGTCGGCGCCGGACGAGAGGAGTAGGAGGCGGGGCGGCTTCGGATGGTAGGAGAAGGAGGCAGTGCGCCGCCGAATGGGAGGTGTAGGAGGCAGGGCAGCTCCGGATGGGTGGTGTAGGAGGCGGGGCGGTTCCGGACGGAAGGAGGAGAAGGCCCCCTCCTCGGCCCGCCCTCCTCCTGGTGGTGGGGCGGCGCCAGGCGGGAGGAGGAGGAGGAGGCGGGGCGGTGCTAGCCGGGAGAAGGAGGAGGGAGGGTGGCGTCGGCGGGGCAGAAGGTGGATCCCGGGGGGGAGGGGGAGGGGAAGGGGAATCGTGCTAGATGGAGGTGGGGGTGCACGAGAGGAGGAGGTAGGTGGGTTTTGGTTGAAAGAATCGTGGGTGTGGGGGCGAGTGGAGGTGTTATCAGAATAAGAAAAGTGTTATTAGAATAAGGTCTTAAGGGGTGTTATTAGAATAGACCCACCCTATATATACGTGTTCTGTCCTCTACAACATTCACTTATAGCTATGTCTTCATGATTGAATCTTTTCTTGAACTAAGTGAATGTGATCGGACCCTAACCTCTTCTGTGCTTCTACCTCAAACTCTATCTATCCAAATCATATGCATTCTATTGAAACATGTCGTTTGTCTTCCCCGAGTCCTTGTCAGCAGAAGACAAAAGGACAAACATTTAAATCTGTTTTTTAGTGCCACATCCTTTTTGCTTGAATACCGGAGAAGCCGAAATGACCACCCGACCATCCAGGCGTGCGTGGGAACGTGGAACAACTTCTGATATGTTGCATGCATGCCACGTGCCCTTCAGATGTGAACCACCAGGGGCACCTGTGTAATAACGCTGTGCCATCCATGTCCTTATAAATACACACCTCACCACAGTCATTATCTCTTCTTCCACCTCTTCCCCTCGCACCGAAACCCTAGCGCCTCCGCTAGCTCGCGTCGACGCCAGAGATGAAGCGCTTAGCTACCGCGACATCTTCAACGCCGTCCTCACACCGGCCGCAGACCTCGTCCTCTCTGCCGCCGCCGTAGGTGTCTTCCGCCGCCAAGTTAGGGCACAGAAGATTGAATTGCTCGACCTCTCTATCTTCGACCTCATCTAGCAGTTCATAAGCGGTAAATAAAACCTACTTTTTACTGCCTTTTTGATCCGTTAAATCCATCCACTTCTACCAAAAGTAGTTTCTTCACTTTCATATCTGGATCTATCCATGTCTGCATCTCATATCATGCCAAGTATATTCACTTATGCTTCACAACTAGTTAGATTCCTCACTTGTACTTATTCATGGATTCGTACAAATTTGGAACCGACTCTCTTCAAATAAGTGAATGTCTTCGCACTATGAGGTCAATGTCATCAAACTGATTTATCTTCAAAATCTTCTGAGAATGCATATGACCTCTTCCCCTCCCCTCGTACCTTAATGCTGTCACAAGTACATGTCCGTGGGGAGAATCCCTTGGTTCTCATAGTCTGCATTCATTTGCAGAGTTCTTGCAGCGTCACATACACTCTCCTGAAGCCAGTTCCTATCTGACCAGCAAGAGGAAGCCATCCACAATCTTGAAGCCGTTTAGTCTGAATCCAATGGCCACTGAAAAGTATGTAAGGAAGGGTGGTAGGCAGCGCCATGGGGACACAACTAAGGATCTACCTCCGGATCTATTTGAAATGTACAAGACAGACCCTGAGGAAGCCTACAGCGAGCACAAGACCCGAATCCAATGGATTCGAAGATACTGGACCGAAGAATGGTTCAAGTACATATTTGTGACTGCTGAATATGCTGAAAAGAACGCTATCAAGCGGCCATGGGGAGATATTTTGTACCGAAATCTGCAGCCCAAGTCCAAGCCCGAAGCCATTGCTCAAGGCTTCTATCCGTGCATGGTCCGAGGGCCACAGCCAGAAAACACTGACCCATCATCTTTGTTATGGTGTCGTGATGATGACAATCTCTTCAAGCGCAACTATCAGTTTGCAAAAGAGTCAGCTAAGAAGAACAAGAAGGACCTTGGACTCAATTTCAACCCTGGTCCGTCTACTCCAAGGGCTGATGGCACCCGCGATGCCAATCCCAATGAAATCGGCCCCTTCTACAACCTCGAAGGCCTCATCACTCACATAGCTGTACAGGGGCTACGGTGGATCACTCTGCTGACGACGCAGATTCTGAAGATGCGCCAGCACCACCAAAGCAGAAGCCAAAGAAGTCAAAAGCTTCGAAGCCCTCTGCTGCACCAAAAGCTTCACGTATGAAGCCATTAGCCACTGCACCTCCTGAACCCAGTGTGCAATCTGAGGATCTGTCCCATGTCTCGAAGAAGGTCGTGAAGACAAAGAAAACCAGGAAGCCCAAGAAGATTTCTGGACATGAACTGACTCCAGCTGCTGTTCTGAGGAATGAGGATGAAATCATTGATCTATCCAGCGATGAAGATCTTGGTGATGAAGCCCTTGAACAGCTGATCAAGAGTAAGAAAGAGGCGGAGATCTTCAACGATCTACCCCTTTTGACGTTGACATACTAAACAATTTCATTGATGAATGGTTCAATGATCAAAGCCTCAGTATTGATGACCTTCAGCTGCCAATCAGCATAAGCGTCACGTTTCATGGAGCCATTGCAAATGAACTGTCCATGGCTCAGAAAATCATCGAGTTGAAAAACAAGATTGATTTTGAGAAGGCGCAGTTCAAGAAGAACATGGCAAAGCTCAGTGTGGCAGAAGTTCAAAGCTTCAAGGTGATGATGAATGAGCTCAAGGAACAGTTTCACAAGAAGCGTGAAGAAGCTAAAGGCTCTAGAGAGCGCATGAAGTACTTTGCGCAGAAATGCTTTCAAGCTCACAATGAGGCTGAGAAGCGCAAGGCTCTGGGGCGTCCTGGTATCGACCCCAGAATGGCTGCCAAACAGAAGAATAAGTCTGCCGTGGCCCGAACTGAAGCACCAAGGCAGGAAGAACATCGTATTGTCTTCCTTGCCAGCATGACAGGCTCGAAGCCTAAGGTCCCCTCAGCAGCTTCAGAATTGAAGAAAACTAGGGCAGCTGAAGCTGATGCCAAGAAGCGCAAGCACAAGGATGCTTCTGATGATGCTCCATCCAAGAAGAAGCTGAAGACCAAGTCTTCAAAGAAAGATCGTGCAACTGCTGCCTTTGAGCCCCTTGTGGTTGAGCCAATTTCTGTTGCCCATCCTGCCTCCACGAGCCAAGAGTGTTGTCTAGTGATTCACGAGCCTGCTACCATAGAGGCTCCTGAAGATGAAGAAGTACCAGCTGTCGACCCCACCACAGCTGAAGACATTTATCATGACGACAATGTTGAAGATGATGAAGTCCTTCCTCAAATTAAGCACCACATGCTATCATCCCTGTTCATACGAACAACGAACTCATCAATATTGGTCGTCTTTTGACGCCAATCACTCAGGATGCTTCGTGGGCCAATCGTCCTGAACAAGACACCCCCATTCTTGATGACACTCCCAGAACTCCACCACCTCAAGACACCACTCAAGTGATTGATGGAGATAACTACATGGTCCAGACCACTCTGTCACCACAGGCGTCAACCGCTTTCCGCAGGCTTCGCAAAGGCCCTAGGCCACAGGTCGCCATGTCGAGTATTCTTGTAACATCCCAAAATTTCAATTTGGAATGTTATACATTAGATCATCATTGCATATCATATTTTTGCATTTTGGTTGATCCTAGAAAATTCTACGCAACTCAAGGACCCATGGAGAGAGTTGGGGATTTCGTTATTTTCATATTTGAGTTTTCTCAAATTTCGAGAATAGGATCATTTGATTTTATTTATTTTATCATCAATTATTTCTATTACAAAAATATGAGAGAGGAAATAAAATGACTTTCCCAAAATAGAGAAATATTGAGGATTTAATAATAAAATCAAACAAGATTTTATTTCGGAGTTTTTCTGTGTTTTATTTGAATTTAGAAAAAATGTGCGTTTTTCAAAATTGCATTTAGGCCCCAAATAAATGTTCACTTTGTCGGGCTTGATTTTAGAAGCCCGGGAAAATTTATTTCGGAATTTTTGGAGTCCGTTTAGTATTTCTTTTTATTTTTTTTCCGAGCAGAAATAATTTAACAAAAAAAACCAACCGACCTAACGGGCCGTGTCCGACTAGGACTCTGGCCCGACTAGGCTTTATAAGCCGAGGCCCAGCCCCGGGGAACCCTAGCCGCCCCAGCCCCCAACCCTAGCCGCCGCCCGGTCCCGTTGCCGCCGCCGCCCGCCGCCCGCCCGCGCCGCCGCCCCCCGCCGCCGAGGTTCGCCGCCACGCCTCGTTTTTCATGCCTTCGTTTTTTTAAAAAAACCGATCGGTTTTTGTCGGTTTTCGTCAGTTTAATAGATTCAGTTTTTTTAAATAGATCGGTTTTTCCGGTTTATTTATTTTAGCGAGCGTTCGTCGTTTTTCTTTTTCTCGGATTAAATCCGCGATTTTTGCTGATCGCGATTCCTGATCCGATTTTCATTTTAGTTTAACTTTTCGCTCGTTTATCGGAATCAGGCGATTCAAGCTCCTAGAGTTTCATCTCGAAACCTTCTATCCGTTTAACCAACTTAAACAAGATTTTGCTACTGTAAAATTTGCCCTAAATCCAGATTACTAGAACGAAGTTGTTTTCTTCTGCCGTTTGACTTTCGTTGCTTCGTTCGATTTGATTCTTTTTGCCAACCGGAGTTCTTAAGTTGAACCTTCTGGTTAGATCTCTTATTTGAGTTTTACCTGTGCATTAGTTGAGTACTTATTGTATGCTTGTTTGTTTGTGTGCGATAGAGTATCCGGAGTGCGCCACCTGTTACTTCGAATCGCTAGGTTTCCCGGATCATCAGCAAGGCAAGTAACACTTTGATCATACCTTTTCTACTACCCAGTTTTATTGCATTAGATCAATCCTCACACATTGCATGATTAGGATCTAATTAAATTGTGGGATGGGAAGTAGATGAGGTAGTACCTATTACCTGTTTATTATCAAACCTTTGGGAGTTACTTCTACATTTTCTTATTATGCCATGCTATGCTAGTAGACGTGGATTGGGTGAGTGATATCCATGACAGATGTGAGATTGATAATTAATGGTTTATCTAAGGTGGCAACTTAAACACACATCTGGGTGGATTGAGGCACCTGGGTATTCTAGGACTTGTGTGTTTTCTTTTGGACCGCCACCCAGGCTCAAAGGGATCATGAGACTATTCATACTAGAAACTTCCGTGTGCAGCCACAAGCTATTATGGGCTCTAGCACAGTGGTAGACTAGCAGATGTAGGGGATGTAGGTGGTACAGTCTACCCGATCGTAAGGTGCTAGCGCTTCTGAAAGGCTATGTCTCGGTCATCCGTCTTCTCAAACACCATGTAGTGCGAGAAAACAAACGGAGGCGATCGAGTCTTGTGGGGAAAAGTGTGCAAACCTCTGCAGAGTGTAACAAACTAATCATGGTTAGCCGTGTCCCCGGTTATGGACATCTTGAGTATCTAGTACTTGGATTATCATGTGAATCTCAACATGTTACTCTAAATTAATTTTGTTGGGTTATGTTTAATGATGATGCTTAATTGGGATTGAGAATGCTGCCAACCATTCTCAATGTTTAACAACCACCTTGATAGTAATTAAAATTTTATTCCTTTGAAGTAGGGAAAAATCGGCTTTACGCAAAACTGTAACCATAGAGCTTTCCACCAGCCAAATATGCATATAGTATAGCTGTTTCATTCCATTACTCTCTATGTGTTACCTTGCCAGCATATTCCATGTGCTGACCCGTTTTCGGGCTGCAACATTAATGTTGCAGACTTTTCAGACGACGATTAAGGAGTTTTAGGTCGTGGTTCTATACTTAGTGATGCCGTTGGAGTTGATGGACTCACTTATCTTCCAAGCCTTCCGCTGTTATCATTATTAGATGGCCTTAAGCCATATTTATTGTAATAAGTTCTCTTTTGAGACATTCGATGTAATAAGTGTGTGATTGCTACTCTGCTATAAATCCTCCAAGTACTGTGTGGTGTCAGCATTATTGATCCAGGGATGACACTGGAGCACAGAGATCAGACTGTTTGAGGTCTAGTTGCTACAGAGATGGTATCAGAGCACACGCTGACTGTAGGACACGCCCACTAAGCTAAAGACCTAGATCACTACTCACTCTCTGCTCTTCTGACGTCTCATCTTTTGTATTCTTTAGGATGGCGGATGCAAGGAACAAGTTTATGCAACCGGATGAAGGTGCACCCTTTGGACGCCACTTGAAGGAAGTCACTAGATACCTGAACATAGGAGTACCAAGCTTCATGGGAACCTACAACGCCACTTTGCCTGAAGAAGAGCGCTGGATGATTCAAGTTCAAGTTCCAGGAAGAACGTTCATGCCAGTCACTGAGCCCATAGAATTTTCTTTTGATGCACCAACTTGGAGTCTAGGAAAGAGCATGGCAGCTCACATCACCATGGGACGCATTGGAGAAGTCTACCGCAAGGATCTCAGGGATACTATCTACCAGATTTGTGGGCGCCGAGATGAACACTGGGAGATGATCAGCACCAGGAATGATAGATCAATTGCAGCTTTTATCCAAGAGTTAAACCAGCACATTCGACGACAGGAGAACCAGATGTGCGCCGACATGATAGATCTGAACAAGGCTAAGACCAGAATAAGGGAACTGGAGGAAGAACTCAAGGCTACACGTGAAGATTATGAAGAGGAAATTGAAGTATTGGTGGATAAGAATGACGACCTAACAAAGAAGATTGGAATATTTATGGGAGGCCCGACGCCAGTAGAGGAAGATGAAGAACCCAAGGAGATTAGCCCGGAAGACTACATCATCATCGACGGCACCGACTCGGAAGCAGATAGTAGCGATGATGACTATGTTGATGAAGCTAGAGCAGATATTATGGAGTCAACAACCATAGAATATTTCTAATAGACCACCTCATCAGTAGTATTAGTCCACCATGTAAATGTAGTAGTCCGAGCACTTTTGCGATAGTTAGATCGATTGTATGCCTTTGGTTGATTGATTGAAGTGAATTGTATGCCTTTGGTTGATTGATTGAAGTGAATTGTTTGCTTTTGCCTCATGTGCATATGGGTAGTGTTTTCTCTTTAGACCCTCTCTATTCTTATATCTCATCTTTTCTAAACCCTCAGATGCCTCCGAGACGTGACCCCGGATTTTCCTTTCCACCGGAGCTCACCCAGTTGATCCAGCAGCAGAACACATTGATGCAGTTGCTAGTCCAGAATCAGAATCAGGGGAACAACAACAACAACCCACCACCACCTATTGACCACTTTGCCCGTTTTCTTAGGCTGAATCCGCCGGTGTTTTCCAGTAGCACTGAGCCGATAGTAGCAGATGATTGGCTCCGCAAGACAGCTAGGGAGTTGAACACAACAATATGCACAGATGCGGAGAAGGTGAAGTTTGCCGCACATCAGTTAGAAGGACCCGCAGCATCATGGTGGGAGAATTTCACAGCCACCTTCCCAGTCAACACTGTCACATGGGACCAGTTTCAGCAGGCTTTCCGTACTGCCCATGTTTCAGCAGGAGCTATGGCCATGAAGAAGTGTGAGCTTCGTAACTTGCGCCAAGGAGGACGGACAGTTGGCCAGTATGTGGAGGAGTTTAGTAAGCTAGAACGTTATGCTCCAGATGACGTTGCTACGGATGCAGCTAAACAAGAGAAGTTTTTGGAAGGACTAAATGATGAGTTGAGCATGCAGTTGATGGTAGCCACCTTGAACAACTACCAGGAGTTGGTAGATCGTGCTCTTATGATTAAAGGGAAGCAGCAGCAAATTGAGAATCGCAAGAGGAAGTATGGACAAGGAAAGTACAATTCAGGAGCTCAGCAGAAGCCACGTTTTACCCCTAGACCGGGAGGAGATTTTCAGCATACCCATGGGGGAGGTAGCTCGCACAATCACAATGGCACTAAGAATGGTAATGGCAATGGAGGAAGCAACGGCCAGAACCGCACCAACCCATCAACCCCAGCCAAGAAGGACTTGAGCCAAGTCACTTGCTATAAGTGTTCGAAGCCAGGACATTATGCAAATGAATGTCTTCAAGGCCAAAATGGCAATGGAAGTTCTGGAAGAAGCCGAACCCTTCCAACAGGGGACAGGTGAACCACGTTAGCGTGGAGGAGGTTGAAGCTCAGCCCGATGCAGTAATAGGTAAGTTTTTGGTTAAGTCATTTACTGCACTCGTTCTTTTTGATACTGGTGCATCGCATTCATACATCTCAAGGGGATTTGTGGATAAGTATAACCTACCAACCCAAGCCCTTAGTTCACCCATGTTAGTAACCTCCCCAGGAGCAGAGTATGTGGCTAGTATATGGTGTGATCGGTTACCATTAAGGATTGGTAACTATGTTTTTCCCTCAGACCTAGTAGTATTGGAATCTCAAGGATTGGATGTGATATTAGGCATGGATTGGTTATCAAAGTATGAAGGGAATATTGAGTGTGCTAGTAAGTCAATTTTGCTTACCACACCAGAAGGGAGAAGGATCAAGTATGTATCCCGGCATGTGCCAAAGAGGACCCAAGTAAATTGCCTAACAGGAGTTGTGCAGGAGGAAGTACCAGTGGTAAGGGATTTCCCTGATGTATTTCCAGAAGAGTTGCCAGGCATGCCACCAGATAGAGATATTGAGTTTTTGATTGAGCTATTGCCAGGCACTAGGCCAATATCAAAGAGACCATATAGGATGCCAGCAAAGGATTTGGTGGAAATTAAGAAGCAGATTAAGGAGTTACTGGATAAGGGATATATTCTCCCAAGTTCTTCGCCTTGTTGATCACCAGTACTTCTAGTGGAGAAGAAGGATGGATCGTTAAGGATGGTTGTTGATTATCTAGGATTGAACGAGGTAACGATCAAGAACAAGTACCCACTATCAATGATCAACGATCTATTTGATCGATTCCAAGGAGCTAAAGTATTTTCCAAGATTGATTTGCGATCAGGATACCACCAGTTGAAGATTCGAGAACAGGATATTCCGAAGACAGCTTTTACCACCAGGTATGGGCTGTATGAGTATACCGTTATATCATTTGGTCTGACTAACGCGCCTGCCTATTTTATGAACATGATGAACAAAGTGTTTATGGAGTTTTTGGATAAGTTCGTCGTAGTGTTCATTGATGATATCCTGGTATATTCGAAGAATGAAGAGGAGCATAAGGAGCATTTGCGTTTGGTACTTGGAAAGCTCAGAGAACACCAATTATATGCCTAGTTCAGCAAATGTGAGTTTTGGTTGAAGGAAGTAGGATTCCTCGGACACGTTATATCCGGAGAAGGTATAGCAGTAGATCCCGCTAAAGTTGAAACCGTGACCAAGTGGGAAGCCCCAACAACAGTTGGAGAGATCCAGAGTTTTCTTGGACTCGCAGGATACTACCAGAGGTTTATTGAGAATTTCTCAAAGATTGCGAAGCCTATGACGGAGTTGTTGAATAAAGATACCAAGTTCATATGGACGGAGGAGTGTGAGGCTAGTTTTCAGGAGTTGAAGAAACGCTTGGTTACCTCACCAGTATTGATTTTGCCAGACCAGACCAAAGATTATGAGGTGTATTGTGACGCTTCACGTCGAGGACTTGGAGCAGTGCTTATGCAGGAAGGGAGAGTTGTTTCATATGCCTCAAGACAACTGAAGCCCCATGAGTTGAATTATGCCACACATGATTTGGAGTTAGCAGCCGTAGTGCATGCATTGAAGACATGGAGACATTTCCTCATTGGAAACCATTGTGAGGTGTACACGGATCATAAGAGTTTGAAGTACATTTTCACACAGAAGGAGTTGAATCTCAGACAAAGGAGATGGTTGGAGCTTATCAAAGATTATGATATGAAATTGCACTATCACCCCGGAAAGGCTAATGTAGTAGCTGACGTGTTAAGCCGTAAGAGCCATGTCAATACGTTAATGATGGGAGGGATACCCAAGGAGTTAGTAGAAAATCTTCGTGAACTATGTGTGGAAATAGTTCCGAGAGGCTATGTAGCAGCACTATAGATTCAGTCAACTTTGATGGATAGAATCAGAGAAGCTCAGAAAACTGACAAAGAGATTGCCGCTATAAAGGAGAAACTAAGCAAAGGAAAAGCTAAAGGATTTCGTGAGGATGAGCACGATACCCTATGGTTTGAAGACCGTGTTTACGTGCCCAATAACCCGGAGATCAGGAAGTTGATTTTGCAAGAGGCACACGATTCACCGTATTCAATTCACCCAGGAAATACCAAGATGTATTTGGATTTGAAGGATATTTTCTAGTGTACGGGAATGAAGAAGGATATTGCGGAGTATGTAGCAGTTTGTGATGTATGCCAGAGAGTAAACGCAGAGCATCAGAAGCCAGCAGGATTGTTAGAACCATTGTCGATACCCGAATGGAAGTGGGATAAGTTAGGCATGGATTTTATCACGGGATTGCCCAGGACTCGTTCAGGCTATGACTCAATTTGGGTTGTAGTTGATCGATTGACGAAAGTAGCTCATTTCATCCTAGTAAAGACCACTTACACCAGTGCTAAGTTGGCAAAGATATACATGACCAGAATAGTATGTCTGCATGGAGTTCCGAGGAGTATCGTATCAGATAGAGGAACCCAGTTTACCTCGAAGTTCTGGAAGCAGTTGCACGAAACTTTGGGTACCAGGCTAGAATTCAGTACAGCTTTTCATCCACAGACAGATGGACAAACCGAGAGAGTAAATCAAATTTTGGAGGAGATGCTGAGAGCTTGTGCGCTAGATTATGGATCTAGTTGGGACGATAATTTGCCATATGCAGAGTTCTCTTACAACAACAGTTACCAAACCAGTTTGAAGATGGCCCCTTTCGAAGCTTTGTACGGAAGGAGGTGCAGGACACCGCTGTCATGGGACGAAGTTGGAGATCGCCAGTTGTTTGGACCTGACTTGATTAAAGAGTCTGAACAGAAGGTGAAATTGATTCGCGATAGGCTCAAGATAGCCCAGTCCAGACAGAAGAGTTATGTAGATTCTAAACGCAAGGAGACAGTTTATGAAGTCGGAGATAGAGCTTATCTTCGAGTATCTCCACTTCAGGGAACAAAGCGTTTTGGAGTTAAAGGGAAGTTAGCGCCACGATTTGTAGGACCATATCGAGTTTTGGAACGTATGGGAGAAGTGGCCTACAAATTGGTATTATCCGAAGGATTGTCAGGAGTACATGATGTGTTCCACGTTTCTCAGTTAAAGAAGTGTCACGCGGAGATGGCCGATGTACCGTTGAGAGATACAGTGTGTTTGGAAACTATTCAGTTGGATAACGATTTGACCTACGAGGAGAAACCAGTTAAGATCCTCGAGTTTGCCAGCCGAGTTACTCGCAGCAAGGTTATCAAGTTTTGCAAAGTTCAGTGGAGCCACCACACGGAGGATGAAGCCACCTGGGAGCGAGAGGAAGATTTGCTCAAAGACCACCCTCACCTATTTTCTAGCCAACCCGAATCTCGAGGGCGAGATTCATCTTAAGGGGGGGGGGTATGTTTGTAACATCCCAAATTTTCAATTTGGAATGTTATACATTAGATCATCATTGCATATCATATTTTTGCATTTTGGTTGATCCTAGAAAATTCTACGCAACTCAAGGACCCATGGAGAGAGTTGGGGATTTCGTTATTTTCATATTTGAGTTTTCTCAAATTTTGAGAATAGGATCATTTGATTTTATTTATTTTATCATCAATTATTTCTATTACAAAAATATGAGAGAGGAAATAAAATGACTTTCCCAAAATAGAGAAATATTGAGGATTTAATAATAAAATCAAACAAGATTTTATTTCGGAGTTTTTCGGTGTTTTATTTGAATTTAGGAAAAATGTGCGTTTTTCAAAATTGCATTCAGGCCCCAAATAAATGTTCACTTTGTCAGGCTTGATTTTAGAAGCCTGGGAAAATTTATTTCGGGATTTTTGGAGTCCGTTTAGTATTTCTTTTTATTTTTTTTCCGAGCGGAAATAAT
Organism: Triticum urartu; assembly: GCF_003073215.2. NCBI lineage: Eukaryota > Viridiplantae > Streptophyta > Magnoliopsida > Poales > Poaceae > Triticum > Triticum urartu. Next base: position 652,096,883 of record NC_053023.1, on the reverse strand, counting down.
TAAAAAAAACCGAACCGACCTAACGGGCCGTGTCCGACTAGGACTCTGGCCCGACTAGGCTTTATAAGCCGAGGCCCAGCCCCGGGGAACCCTAGCCGCCCCAGCCCCCAACCCTAGCCGCCGCCCAGTCCCGTCGCCGCCGCCGCCCGCCCGCGCCGCCGCTGCCCGCCGCCGCCGAGGTTCGCCGCCGCGCCTCGTTTTTCGTGCCTTCGGTTTAAAAAAAAACGATCAGTTTTCGTCGGTTTAATAGATTCAGTTTTTTTAAATAGATCAGTTTTTCAGGTTTATTTATTTTAGCGAGCGTTCGTCGTTTTTCTTTTTCTCGGATTAAATCCGCGATTTTTGCTGATCGCGATTCCTGATCCGATTTTCGTTTTAGTTTAACTTTTCGCTCGTTTATCGGAATCAGGCGATTCAAGCGCCTAGAGTTTCGTCTCGAAACCCTCTATCCGTTTAACCAACTTAAACAAGATTTTGCTACTGTAAAATTTGTCCTAGATCCAGATTACTAGAACGAAGTTGTTTTCTTCCGCCGTTTGACTTTCGTTGCTTCGTTCGATTTGATTCTTTTTGCCAACCGGAGTTCTTAAGTTGAACCTTCTGGTTAGATCTCTTATTTGAGTTTTACCTGTGCATTAGTTGAGTACTTATTGTATGCTTGTTTGTTTGTCTGCGATAGAGTATCCGGAGTGCGCCGCCTGTTACTTTGAATCGCTAGGTTTTCCGGATCATCAGCAAGGCAAGTAACACTTTGATCATACCTTTTCTACTACCCAGTTTTATTGCATTAGATCAATCCTCACACATTGCATGATTAGGATCTAATTAAATTGTGGGATGGGAAGTAGATGAGGTAGTACCTATTACCTGTTTATTATCAAACCTTTGGGAGTTACTTCTACGTTTGCTTATTATGCCATGCTATGCTAGTAGACGTGGATTGGGTGAGTGATATCCATGATAGATGTGAGATTGATAATTAATGGTTTATCTAAGGTGGCAACTTAAACACACATCTGGGTGGATTGAGGCACCTGGGTATTCCAGGACTTGCGTGTTTTCTTTTGGACCGCCACCCAGGCTCAAAGGGATCATGAGACTATTCATACTAGAAACTTCCGTGTGCAGCCACAAGCTATTATGGGCTCTAGCATAGTTGACTAAGTTGTGCGAACTCTTACAGTGGTAGACTAGCAGATGTAGGGGATATAGGTGGTATGGTCTACCCGATCGTAAGGTGCTAGCGCTTCTGAAAGGCTATGTCTCAGTCATCCGTCTTCTCAAACACCATGTAGTGCGAGAAAACAAACGGAGGCGATCGAGTCTTGTGGGGAAAAGTGCGCAAACCTCTGCAGAGTGTAACAAACTAATCATGGTTAGCCGTGTCCCCGGTTATGGACATCTTGAGTATCTAGTACTTGGATTATCATGTGAATCTCAACATGTTACTCTAAATTAATTTTGTTGGGTTATGTTTAATGATGATGCTTAATCGGGATTGAGGATGCTGTCAACCATTCTCAATGTTTAACAACTACCATGATAGTTAAATAAATTTTATTCCTTTGAAGTAGGGAAAAATTGGCTTTACGCAAAACTGTAACCATAGAGCTTTCCACCAGCCAAATATGCATATAGTATAGTTATTTCATTCCATTACTCTCTATGTGTTACATTGCCAGCATATTCCATGTGCTGACCCGTTTTCGGGCTGCAACGTTAATGTTGCAGACTTTTCAGATGACGATTAAGGAGTTTTTAGGTCGTGGTTCTATACTCAGTGATGCCGTTGGAGTTGATGGACTCACTTATCTTCCAAGCCTTCCGATGTTATCGTTATTAGATGGCCTTAAGCCATATTTATTGTAATAAGTTCTCTTTTGAGACACTCGATGTAATAAGTGTGTTATTGCTACTCTGCTATAAATCCTCCGAGTACTGTGTGGTGTCAGCATTACTGATCCAGGGATGACACCAGAGCACAGAGATCAAACTGTTTGAGGTCTGGTCGCTTTAGTGCTGTGTTAATGCAAGAGAAGAAAGTTGTGGCCTTTGGTTGGTTATGTTTAATGATGATGCTTAATTGGGATTGGGAATGCTGTCAACCATTCTCAATGTTTAACAACCACCTTGATAGTAATTAAAATTTTATTCCTTTGAAGTAGGGAAAAATTGGCTTTACGCAAAAATGTAACCATAGAGCTTTCCACCAACCAAATATGCATATAGTATAGCTGTTTCATTCCATTACTCTCTATGTGTTACCTTGCCAGCATATTCCATGTGCTGACCCGTTTTCAGGCTGCAACGTTAATGTTGCAGACTTTTCAGATGACGATTAAGGAGTTTTAGGTCGTGGTTCTATACTCAGTGATGCCGTTGGAGTTGATGGACTCACTTATCTTCCAAGCCTTCCGTTGTTATCGTTATTAGATGGCCTTAAGCCATATTTATTGTAATAAGTTCTCTTTTGAGACATTCGATGTAATAAGTGTGTGATTGCTACTCTGCTATAAATCCTCCGAGTACTGTGTGGTGTCAGCATTACTGATCCAGGGATGACACCGGAGCACAGAGATCAGACTGTTTGAGGTCTCGTCGCTACAATTCTAGAAGGGGAAGTGCAACAAAGCTCAGTAGCACATCAAGTGTTCCCTGAAGCCACCCCAACTGTGAATGTCTCCGGGTCTGAAGCCAAAGCTGCTGAAGACTGATACGTCTCCATCGTATCTATAATTTTTGATTGTTCCATGCCAATATTATTCAACTTTCATATACTTTTGGCAACTTTTTATACTATTTTTGGGACTAACATATTGATCCAGTGCCCACTGCCAGTTCCTGTTTGTTGCATGTTTTTTGTTTCATAGAATATCCATATCAAACAGAGTCCAAACGAAATAAAAACTGACGGAGATTTTTTTGGGAATATATATGATTTTTGGGAAGAAGAATCCACGCGAGACGATGCTCGAGGGGCCCACGAGGTAGGGGGGGCGCCCAGGGTGTCAGGCGCGCCCCTGACCCTCATGGCCACCCCGTAAGGCGGTTGGTGCCCTTCTTTCGCCGCAAGAAAGATAATTTCCAGATAGAGATCGTGCCAAAATTTCAGCCTAATCGGGGTTACGGATCTCCGGGAATATAAGAAACGGTGAAAGGGAAGAATCTGAGAACGCAGAAATAGAGAGAGACAGAGAGACAGATCCAATCTCGGAGGGGCTCTCGCCCCTCCCGTGCCATGGAGGCCATGGACCAGAGGGGAAACCCTTCTCCCATCTAGGGAGGAGGTCAAGGAAGAATAAGAATAAGAAAGAGGGGGGCTCTCTCCCCCTCACTTCCGGTGGCGCCGGAACGCCGGCGGGGGCCATCATCATCACCGCGATCTACACCAACACCTCCGCCATCTTCACCAACATCTCCATCACCTTCCCCATCTATCTACAGCGGTCCACTCTCCCGCAACCCGCTGTACCCTCTACTTGAACATGGTGCTTTATGCTTCATATTATTATCCAATGATGTGTTGCCATCCTATGATGTCTGAGTAGATTTTCGTTGTCCTATCGGTGGTTGATGAATTGCTATGATTGATTTAATTTGCTTGTGGTTATGTTGCTATCCTTTGGTGCCCATCATATGATTGTGCGCGTGGATCACACCCTAGGGTTAGTTGTATGTTGATAGGACTATGTATTGGAGGGCAAGAGTGACAGAAGCTTCAACCTAGCATAGAAATTGATGCATACGGGATTGAAGGGGGATGAATATGTCTTAATGCTATGGTTGGGTTTCACCTTAATGAACATTAGTAGTTGCGGATGCTAGCAGTGGCCTCTCCCACATAATACTTGCTATCGGTCTAGTAAAGTAGTCAATTGCTTAGGGGCAATTTCGCAACTCCTACCACCACTTTTCCACACTCGCTATATTTAATTTATTGTTTCTTTATCTAAACAACCCCTACTTTTTATTTACGCACTATTTATTATCTTGCAAACCTATCCAACAACACCTACAAAGTACTTCTAGTTTCATACTTGTTCTAGGTAAAGCGAACATCAAGCGTGCATAGAGTTGTATCGGTGGTCGATAGAACTTGAGGGAATATTTGTTCTACCTTTAGCTCCTCGTTGGGTTCGACACTCTTACTTATCGAAAACTGTTGCGATCCCCTATACTTGTGGGTTATCAAGACCTTTTTCTGGCGCTGTTGCCGGGGAGCAATAGCGTGGGGTGAATATTCTCGTGTGTGCTTGTTTGCTTTACCACTAAGTAATTTTTATTTGCTGTTCTTAGTTGTTTTCTATCTTTAGTTATGGATATGGAACACGAAATACCAAGAAACTTAGGTGTACTTGCTACTCATGGAGATGGGGAACCTCCTAAAACCCTCGATGCTGGTTATGTGAAAGATATTATGTACTACTTTAATAATCCTGAGAAAACCCCATTCAATTATGTAAAGGGAGTAACGTTGGATCAACGTGAATACTTTAGGGATTACCGCTTGACACAAAAAGGGAAACTATTATGGGATCAAATTTATATATTGAAGTGGTATGCTAGACAACTATGCTCAGAATATGATTATACTTGTCGCTCTAGGATGAATTCTCCACACCTCCCCTTTTCATGCAAATTTAATGATAATGAAACCTTGGCTTCTTATGCTAGAGGTATATATGATTACTATGATGTGGAACAAATAGAAGAATTTGTTGCTTTTATGGGTGCTTATGAAATTGAATCTATGTTTAAATAGTTTGATGATATTGATGATGCTTGTTATAGATCTGAAAATTTAGCTATCCTCAAATATTGCTATGAGAATTATGAATACAATTATGAAATTAATGCACTTATCAAGAAAGTCTTCGCTGTCCAAGAAGAGACTAATATTTTGCAGGAATCTATGGAAGAAGAAGTTGATGACACTGTGAGCTCATTGGATGAAAAAGATGAGGAGGAGAGCGAAGAACAAAAGGAGGAAGAGCGGATTGATCACCCATGCCCACCTTCTAATGAGAGTAACTCTTCAACTCATACATTGTTTAATTCCCCTTCGTTCTTACCGAAGGATGATTGCTATGATGACTGTTATGATCCCTATGATTCTTTTGAAATATCCCTTTTTGATGATGCTTGCTATGCTTATGGCCAAGATGCCAATATGAATTATGCTTATGGATATGAACTTGCTATAGTTCCTTATGTTAAACATGATATTGTTGCTATTGCACCCACGCATGATAGTCCTATTATCTTTTTGAATTCTCCCGATTATACTATATCGGAGAAGTTTGCACTTATTAAGGGTTATATTGATGGGTTGCCTTTTACCGTTGCACATGATGATTTCGATAAATATAATATGCATGTGCTTGCTTCTCCTACTTGCAATTATTATGAGAGAGGAACTATATCTCCACCTCTCTATGTTTCCAACATGATAAAGTTGCAAGAAACTGTTTATACTATGCATTGGCCTTTACTAGGTGTGCATGAATTGTTCTTTTATGACATGCCGATGCATAGGATGAGAGTTAGACTTAGTCATTGCTTGATATATGTTTCTTTGTGCTCACTACTATATTACAAATCATTGTTAATTAAAATTGGCTTTGATATACCTTGGGATCCGGGTGGATTCACTACTTGAGCACTATATGCCTAGCTTAATGGCTTTAAAGAAAGCGCTGCCAGGGAGACAACCCGGAAGTTTTAGAGAGTCATTTATTTCTGTTGAGTGCTTTCATATAGTTTAAAAACAACAAAAATAAAGAGGGGAACCCAAAACTTTTCAAAAAGGAAAGTGAAAGTGAGAAAGACAAGCACTATTGAAGTGGGAGAGCTCCTTGAACTTTGTTCATGCTCACGGCAACTTTGTGAATCTTGATTACAGAAAATATTCAACAAAAATAATTATCCCCTTGTACAATTCCATTGTATTATAAAAATAATGTGCCAAGGTTTGCCTTTAGGATGTTTACATTTGCTTGATGGTTTGTACGGTGTAGGACAGAAACTTTGGCTGTAGTGCGCGGTTTTACATTTTTAGAGCGAACGTCAAATGGTTCTGATTCTTTTTGCAATGTCCTCCTATGCAAATTTTTTATTTTTCCTAATTTTGGTAGAATTTTTCAAGTAACAGAAGTATGGTGAATGTTCATATTACTACAGACTGTTCTGTTTTAGACAGATTCTGTTTTTGATGCATAGTTTGCTTGTTTTGATGAAACTATCAATTTATATTAGTGGATTAAGCCATGAAAAAGTTATATTACAGTAGACAAAATGCAAAAACAAAATATGAATTGGTTTGCAACAGTACTTAGAGTAGTGATTTGCTTTATTATACTAACGGATCTTACCGTGTTTTCTGTTGAAGTTTTGTGTGGATGAAGTGTTCGATGATCGAGAAGGTCTCGATGTAAGAAGAAGGAAGAGAGGCAAGAGCTCAAGCTTGGGGATGCCCGAGGAACCCCAAGTAAATATTCAAGGAGACTCAAGAGTCTAAGCTTGGGGATGCTGGGAAGGCATCCCCTCTTTCTTCAACAAGTATCGGTATGTTTTCGGATTCGTTTCGTTCATGCGATATGTGCGAGTCTTGGAGCGTCTTTTGCATTTAGGTTTTTATTTTTATTTTTATGCACCATGCTGGTACGAGATAGTCCTTGGTTGATTTATAGAATGCTCATTGCACTTCACTTATATCTTTTGAGTATGGCTTTATAGAATGCTTCATGTGCTTCACTTATATCATTTGAAGTTTGGATTGCCTGTTTCTCTTCACTTAGACAACCGCCATTTGCAGAATGCTCTTTTGCTTCACTTATACTTGTTAGAGCATGGGCATATCTTTTGTAGAAAGAATTAAACTCTCTTGCTTCACTTATATCTGTTTAGAGAGATGACAGGAATTGGTCATTCACATGGTTAGTCATAAAATCCTACATAAACTTGTAGATTGCTGAATATGATATGTTTGATTCCTTGCAATAGTTTTGCGATATAAAGATGGTGATATTAGAGTCATGCTAGTGGGTAGTTGTGGATTGTAGAAATACTTGTATTGAAGTTTGTGATTCCCGTAGCATGCACGTATGGTGAACCGTTATGTAACGAAGTCGGAGCATGAGGTGTTTATTGATTGTCTTCCTTATGAGTGGCGGTCGGGGACGAGCGATGGTCTTTTCCTACCAATCTATCCCCCTAGGAGCATGCGCGTAGTACTTTGTTTCGATGAATAATATATTTTTGCAATAAGTATGTGAGTTCTTTATGACTAATGTTGAGTCCATGGATTATACGCACTCTCACCCTTCCCCATTGCTAGCCTCTCTAGTACCGCGCAACTTTCGCCGGTACCATAAACCCACCATATACCTTCCTCAAAACAGCCACCATACCTACCTATCATGGAATTTCCATAGCCATTCCGAGATATATTGCCATGCAACTTCCATCATCATCATATACATGACTTGAGCATTCATTGTCATATTGCTTTGCATGATAGTAAGATAGCTAGCATGATGTTTTCATGGCTTGTCCGTTTTTTAGATGCCATTGCTATGCTAGATCATTGCACATCCCGGTACACCGCCGGAGGCATTCATATAGAGTCATATCTTTGTTCTAGATATCGAGTTGTAATATTGAGTTGTAAGTAAATAAAAGTGTGATGATCATCATTATTAGAGCATTGCCCCAGTGAGGAAAGGATGATGGAGACTATGATTCCCCCACAAGTCGGGATGAGACTCCGGACGAAAAAAAAGAAAAAAAAAGAGAAAGGCCAAAAAAAGAGAAGGCCCAAAAAAAGAGAAAACAAAAAGAAAACAAAAAAAATGAGAGAAAAAGAGAGAAGGGGCAGTGCTGTAAGTGCATCTAGTGCCACCCCTAGTTGGTTTTGGAGTATTGACGACAAACCTAGTTGAGGGACTAATGTGTTTGCGAGAATTGCAGGAGAAAACAGGTAGAAGTCCCTCATTGATTTGGTTTTCCTACCAGAGATGACCCCTAAAAATGTATGAAGACATTGATGTCAAAGATGGTAGATGAAGACATTCACATTGAAGACTATGACAAGAGAAGACATCGCATGAAGCCTATGGAGCTCGAAGACTTAGATCTTTCGTAGTTCTTTTTATTCTTTGTTGAGTCATAGGAACCACCGTACTGTTAAGTGGGGTCCAAGAGAACCAGTCAGAATGACTGAAGTGATGCTTAACCAAAACCTATGTCTTCGAGTGAAGACTATCAGAGCGAATCTTGTTCAGAGTCGGACAAGTCAGCTTTGCTTGTAGCCCAAGTAAAGTTGCCGTGTGGGTTTGAAATCTGACCGTTGGAACACGTGTCAGTTCCTTAGTGACCCAGGGTCATTTCGGACAAATCAGGTCGGGTTGCCTAGTGGCTATAAATAGCCCACCCCTACAACCATAAACGGTTGGCTGCATAGAGTTAGTGTACGGCTTTTGTCGTTTGAGAGCAACCCACCTCGAAGCCTTTAAGAGAGAATTCCTTGCGAGGATAAAGCCCTAACCACCCAAAGCCAAAGAGAATTACGCATCACTTAAGTCTTCTTGTCTGTGTGATCTGAAGACTTATTACACTTGAGGACTGTGAATCCTCCAGCCGGTTAGGCGTCGCGTTCTGAGCATCCAAGAGACATTGTGGATCGCCGGTGAACGAAGTCTGTGAAGGTTTGGGAGTCTACCTTGAAGACTTACCAGAGTGATTGGGCGAGGTCCGTGTGACCTTAGCTCAAGGGGAATACGGTGAGGACTGGGTGTCCTGAGCTGCGTGTTCAGGACTGGGTGTCCGGGACTGTGTGTCCTCAGGTTTAAATACCTAGCCGCCCTAACCAGACGTACATTTGTCACAGCAACTGGAACTGGTCCAACAAATCATTGTCTTCAACGTGTCACTGGTTTCATCCTTCCCTTCTCTTTACTTACTGTTACTCCTTGTGAAGTCATTGTATGATTGCACTATCTTTTATCTTCACTGAGTGACTGCGTGTTCTGTTTGGCTTCATAATATCTTCCTACCTGATCCTTACTACATTGCTGCTATTAGTCATTGTGCTTTCACTCCATTGAATACTTGACTATGGTTTGCCTAGTGTAGTCTACCTTCCACTGCATGGTAATAGGTTTATTTCTATCGTTTGTCTTCATAACTTCCAAGTTTTGAAGACTTTCATAAAAATCGCCTATTCACCCCCCTCTAGTCGATATAACACACTTTCAATTGGTATTAGAGCAAGGTACTCCCTTGTTCTGTGTGATTCGGTTTAACCACCTGGAGTTTTAGCTATGTCGACTGCAGGGATAATTAAAGTCTCCACTGCGTGCCCCGTCTTCGATGGAACTGAATATCCCTACTGGAAGAATAAGATGCGCATGCATCTTGAAGCCATTGATGTCGACCTATGGTATGTCGTCAAGAACGACGTTCCCAAGGCTGGAGAAGGTGTCACTGCTACTGACGTCAAGAAGTTCATTCAACTGGACTCTACTTCCAAGAATATCATCTGTGGTCATCTGACCAAAGGACAGTATGGCCGCGTGAGTGCTTTGGAAACATGTAAGCTAGTCTGGGACTGGCTCTCCAAGGTCAATGAAGGCGTCTCAACCCAGAGAGATCAAAGAATCAGTGTCCTTCGCAACCTCTTCAACCGCTTCAAGAGAAATGATAATGAGAATGTCCAGCTCACATTTGATCGACTCACTGACATCACGAATGAGCTTCAAGCCCTTGGCGCTACTGAGATCACCAAGCATGAAGTCGTCAAGACACTACTGAGATCACTTGACAGTTCGTTCGACACCCTAGCCCTGATGATTCAAGAACGTCCTGATTTCAAGACACTCGATCCGTCTGACATACTTGAGAGGCTCAACACACATGAGTTTCAGCTTTCTGAGAAAAGAGATATCTACGGTGCTAACTATGGGCGAACTCGTGCCTTGAAGGCAAAAGCTGTCTCCTCATCTGAAGAAGAATCTGACAGCAGTTCTGATGATCCTGAAGACATTGGAAGGGAACTTGCTATGCTTGTGAAGAAGTTCCAAAAATTCACCAAGAAGAAAGGTTTCAGAAAGTCTTCACGATCAAGCTCAAGGAATGATCAAGCTTCTGCTCATGACTACAAGAAGAAAACATGTCACAAGTGCAAGAAACCTGGCCACTTCATCTCTGAGTGTCCTCAGTGGGACAATGAGAAGAAAAAGAAGAAGAAGAAGAGCAAGGAATATGACTCTGACGACAAGAAGAAGAAGAAATACTCAAAGTCTTCTTCCAAGTCTTCTTCAAAGTCTTCATCACACAAGAAGAGCTCATCTGGCAAGGCACGTGCGTTTGTTGGCAAGGAAATGGATTCAGAGGAGGAGTCCGCTTCTGAGGAGGCGGAGGTGGAGTCTGAGGAGGAGTCCGATTCTGGCGTCGCAAGTCTGGCTACAGCATACGTTGCCAAGTCCATCTTCAACACTGAAGACAATGACCTCATCACCGACACCGATGCAAATGACAAGGACTACTCTGCTCCTACCTACTGCTTCATGGCACGCGATGCCAAGGTAAACACACGCACTACTCACTATCAAACATCCAGTGATGATGACTCTGATTGTGGTTCAAAACCCAGCTACAAAACACTTGCTAAAATTGCAACTGAACAACAGAAAGCCATGGAACATATTCAAAAACTGTTAGACAAAAGTGATGATCTGTTAGGCGCTGAAATGACTCGATCTGAGTCCTTAATTGAAGACATAAAAAATCTTCACGTTAAGTATGAGGAACTTGAAAGTCGTCATGAAACGCTCTCAACAACTCATGAAAAGCTTTCCTATGATTATCTTCAAAGGAAGCAAGATCTTGAGAAATTGAGAGCGGCTCATGAAGATCTTCAAAAGGAAAACGAGTCACTTCGCGCCGAACAGATCAGCTCCGCTCAGGAAGGATTTGAACCACCATGTATTAAGTGCATTGAGCGTGATAATGCTACTGCTGTTGCTGAATGTTCCACTGCTGCTACTGTTTCAATATCTTCAACTGTTGATGTGGGAACTAACCCCTCTGCTGAGGATTCCACTGCTATTGCTGATGAGAATGCTAGGTTGAAGACATTGCTTGAAACAGGGATGTACAAAAGTCTTAAAGGGCATCAGACACTATGTGATGTCCTCAAAAAGCAGATCTTGAACCGAAACCCGAGGAAAGAGGGTGTTGGGTTTGTAAGGAAAATGAATGCTGATGGCTCTTACCGGAAACCTGAGCAGTACCCCAAAACCACATGGGTTGCTGCAAAGGAATCTTTAGCAGATCTATCCACTCTATCTGGCTTCACTTGTGCAAACCCCATTGTCATTGATGAATCCTTTGATGCAAACTATAAACTATTTAAGAATCAGAATGGTGAAGTGTTTGCCATGTACATTGGTACTAACTGCAGGAATGGACTGCCTATGAAGAACATCTGGGTTCCGAAAAAGAGTCTAGAGAATCTTCCTGTGAATGTCATCATGACACCACACATGAAGAAGGCAAACCTCAGACCACAGGCATCATACGGTCCAAAGGCTTCATACGGACAGAGGACTCACCTGAGTCGCACTAACGCAAATGTTTTGCAGGGAAACCATACTCAGGCCTATGAATATGAGCGCGGTTCATCAAACCGCCATGTTCATAAGACCAAGAACTTTTCTGCTTATTCTTATGAGTACTATTGTCCGCCTGCAAGACTTTTTGCTAGGGATCCAAAGCCAAAGTTCTCAGACACTGCAGTTAGACTTATTGCTTCTAAGCCACCCTTGAAGATGTGGGTGGCTAAGAAAGCTTAACTCTCTTTTGCAGGGAAAGGTCTCCAGCAGAAAACCAAAATCGTCTGACGCTATTGCTGGGGACCTTAAACATCTTGTAGGGCGCAAGATCAAATGCCCGAATGGTCTTACTATGTACTTCGTTCCTGAATCGCTTGCTACTCTCCCTATTAGTCCTAATCTGGATCTAAGCTTTCATAACCCACTGGTTCGTCAAATGTTTTTGCTTCACAATTCTCTTCGTGAAGCCTATCCCCCTAACTGCACTGTAGGGTACGACACCAGCGTCTTCAGAATGGATTATTGACAGTGGGTGTACCAATCACATGACTGGCAAAAGAAGCCTTCTTATGGACTCAACCTTACGTCCATCCGACAAGAGTCACATCACATTTGCTGACACTGGTAAAAGTAAGGTACTGGGTCTAGGTAGAGTTGCAATCTCAAAGGATCAACACATGGATAAAGTCATGCTTGTTGAATCCCTTGGCTTCAACATAATGTCTGTCTCAATGCTTTGCGATTTGAACATGATCGTAATATTTGGAAAATATCGCTGCCTTGTACTAATGGAATCTGACAAGTCTCTAGTGTTTGAAGGGTATCGGAAAGATGATTTGTATGTAGTAGATTTCTCGGCAGGACCACAGCTTGCCGTATGTATTCTAGCAAAAGCTTCAGAATGCTGGCTCTGGCATCGGAGGCTAGGGCACGCTGGCATGAGGAACCTCCACACCCTTGCAAAGAAGAAGCATGTCATAGGCATCGAGGGCGTCAAGTTCAAGAAAGATCACTTATGCGGTGCCTGTGAAGCAGGGAAGATGACGAGGGCCAAACATCCCTCGAAGACAATCATGACAACCACTCGACCCTTCGAACTGCTCCACATGGATCTTTTCAGTCGCACTCATTACTCAACTCTTACTACTACTGCTTGTCTCTATGGCTTTGTCATTGTTGATGATTATTCTAGATATACTTGGGTGCACATAATCCTCTACAAGACTGGAGTGCAGGATGTCTTCAGAGGCTTCACTAATCGAGCAATGAACAACTATGGCGCCAAGATAAAGCACATCAGAAGTGACAATGGCACTGAATTCAAGAACACTGGCCTTGATACATATCTTGATACCTTGGGCATCACACATGAATTCTTAGCCCCGTACACGCCATAGCAGAATGGCGTCGTCGAACGCAAGAACAAAACACTCATTGAGATGGCCCGAACGATGCTTGATGAATACAAGACTCCAAGAAAATTCTGGCCTGAAGCCATTGATACTGCATGCCATACAATCAATCGTGTTTATCTTCACAAGCTTCTGAACAAGACATCTTATGAGCTCCGTACTGGCAAGAAGCCAAATGTCAGTTACTTCAGAGTATTTGGCGCCAGGTGCTGGATCAAGGATCCACATCACACTTAAAAATTTGCATCAAAAGCACATGAGGGTTTTATGCTTGGATATGGAAAGGATTTGCACTCCTACAGAGTCTTCAATCTCTTTCATTATAAAGTGGTTGAAACAGTGGATGTGCGGTTTGATGAGACTAATGGTTCACAAAGAGAGCACCTCCCAAATGTGCTAGATGAAGTTCCATCCAGCGAATCAATCAAGCTTATGGGAACCGGAGAAATCATACCCTCTGAAGCTCAACCTGAAGAGGAACTTATCATCTCCGCACCTGATCAACCTGAACACAATGCTCAGCCTGAAGACAATTCCACTAACAATGACAATGATCAGCAAAAGAAAAACCTTCACCCTGTACATCCTCGTGTTGCCAATGAAGTGCAGATTGAGAGAATAATTGATAGCATCAATGCACCCGGTCCACTTACTCGTTCAAGGGCAACTCAGCTGGCAAATTTCTGTGGGCACTTCGCATTCGTCTCAATAACAGAACCCAAGAAAGTTGAAGAAGCCTTCATGGAACCTGAATGGATTCAAGCTATGCAAGAAGAGCTTCAACAGTTTGAGCTGAATAATGTATGGGAACTGGTTAAGCGTCCTGATCCTCGGAAGCACAATATAATAGGCACCAAATGGATATGCCGAAACAAGCAAGATGAGCATGGTCAAGTTGTCAGAAACAAAGCTCGTCTCGTTGCTCAAGGATATACTCAAGTGGAAGGCATTGACTTCGATGAAACATTTGCTCCTATGCTCGACTTGAAGCCATACGCTTACTGCTGGCCTATGCAAATCATCATAACATACTTCTATATCAAATGGATGTGAAGAGCGCCTTTCTCAATGGCAAGATTGAAGAAGAAGTGTATGTTGCACAACCGCCTGGCTTTGAAGATCCGAAACATCCTGACATGGTATACAAGCTCAACAAGGCACTGTATGGCCTCAAACAAGCCCCTCGGGCCTAGTATGAAACACTCAAGTACTTCCTGAAGAGCAAAGGCTTCATACCTGGTTCCCTAGACCCCACTCTCTTCAGAAGACATATGATGGTGAACTGTTTGTGTGCCAAATATATGTGGATGACATTATCTTCGGCTGCACCAATCAGAAGTACAGTGAAGAGTTTGGATATATGATGCAAGAGCAATATCAGATGTCCATGATGGGAGAGCTGAAGTTCTTCCTCGGTCTTCAAATACGATAGCAACGCAACGACATCTTCATATCTCAAGAGAAGTATCTCAAAGATTGCCTGAAGAAGTTCGGTATGCAAGACTGCAAAGGCTTCACGACGCCAATGCCAGCCAAACATCATCTGGGTCCCGACGACAATGGTAAAGAGTTCGATCAAAAGGTATACCGCTCCATGATTGGTTCTTTGCTTTATCTATGTGCATCTAGGCCAGATATTATGCTTAGTGTTTGCATGTGTGGTCGATTCCAAGCGGCACCAAAGGAGTCACATCACTTAGCTGTGAAGCGAATTCTTCGATATTTGGCTCACACCCCAACTCTAGGATTATGGTATCCAAAGGGCTCAGAGTTTGATTTGGTTGGATTCTCGGATGCTGATTATGCTGGTGACAAAGTGGATCGCAAGTCTACATCAGGCACATGTCACTTTCTGGGACGATCACTTGTATGTTGGTCTTCAAAGAAGCAGAACTATGTATCTCTCTCCACTGCTGAATCTGAATACATTGCTGCTGGATCTTGCTGCGCTCAGCTTCTGTGGATGAAGCAAACACTCAAGGACTATGACATTCATCTGAAGCAAGTGCCACTTTACTGCGACAACGAAAGCGCCATCAAGATTGCCAACAACCCAGTTCAGCACTCGAAGACAAAGCACATTGAAATTCGTCATCACTTTCTCAGAGATCATGTTGTGAAGGAAGATATTGATATCATACACGTCAACACTGAAGAGCAATTGGCAGATATCTTCACCAAGCCCTTGGATGAGAAGAGATTTTGCAAGTTATGGTGTGAGCTAAATATCCTGGAATCCACAAATGTCCTGTGATCAGGCACACATCCTAACACTTATGCATATTGATGACTTAGATGTGCAACACACGAAGTAAAGTATATCTTCAATCAATGAAGACATACATTCTAAGTGTGAATACATTAATGTGGAATTTGACTTCGGAGTGCCACGATAATTGTGCGCCGTGTCTGGGTCTAATACTTCCTATACGGTGGGTAACGCCACCACCAAAATGTTCTGTTTGAAGTGTTTCACTCATGACATTACATTTGCTATGTCTTCACATTTGGTTTGGCTTCAATTTCAACATTTCTTCATGATTATCTTCACTATGTTGATTATATATATATACTAGTGTTCTGCCCTCTACAACATTCACTTATAGCTATGTCTTCTTGTTGAATCTTTTGAACTAAGTGAATGTGATCGGACCCTAACCTCTCTATGCTTTCTATCTCAAACTCTATCTCTCCAAATCACATGCATTCTATTGAAATTGTCGAATGTCTTCTCTGCGTCCTTGTCAGCAGAAGATACAGAGACAACCATTAAGTCCGTTTTCAATGCTCATTCCTCCACCTGAAACCCGGAGAAGTGGGAACGACCACCCGACAATCCAGGCGTGCGTGGGACGTGGAACAACCCCGACATGCTGCATGATGGCCACGTGTTCCTCAGATGTGAATCGCCAGGGGCACCTGTGTAATAACACAGTGCCGCCCCTGTACCTATAAATACACACCTCACAACAGTCATTATCTCTTCTTCCACTCTCGCACGAAACCTAGCGCTACCGCTAGCCCTCGACGACGTCGGCGACGAAGCGCTTCGCTGCCGCAACCTCTCCGATGCCGTCTTCACGCCGACTGCGGACATCGTCTTCTCCGCCGTCGCCGTAGGTGTCCTCCGTCGCCAAGTTAGGGCACGGACGATCAAACTGCTCGGCCTCCTCTTCCACTCCGTCTAGCAGTTCTTCGTGTGGTAAATAAAACCTCCTTTTTACGGCCCATTTGATCCTATAGCTTTATCACTTTCTACCACAAGCAGTTTCTATTCACACGAGTTGGATCTCTTTCATACTGCATCTCATAACATGCCTAGTATATTCACTTATGCTTCACAAAGTAGTTAGATTCCTCACTTGTACTGATCCGTGGATTCGTACAAATCTGGAACTAACTCCTTATCTATGAGTGAATGTCTTCGCACGATGAGGTCAATGTCTTCTAAACTGATTTATCTTCAAAATCTTCTGAGAATGCATATGACCTCTTCCCCTTCCCTCGCACCTTAATGCTGTCACAGGTACATGTCCATGGGAGAATCCCTTGGTTCTCATAGTCTGCATTCATTTGCAGAATTCTTACAGTATCACATAAATTCTCCCGAAGCCAGTTCCTGTTTGTCCAGCAAGCGAAAACCTTTGAAGCCTTTGAACGTATTGAAGCCTTTCAGTTTAAAGTTCATGGCTTCAGAAAAATCAGCAAGGAAGGGTGGCAGAAAGCGTCGAGGAGAAACGTCAAGAGATCTGCCCGATGACCTCTCAACGCTGTACAAGACAGATCCTGAAGAGGATTACAATCAGCACAAGACGCGAATCCAATGGATTCGACGCTATTGGGCAGAACAGTGGTTCAAGTAAAGATTTGTGACCAAGGAATATGCTGAAAAGAATGCCATCAAGCGACCATGGGGAGACATCCTCTACAAAAATCTTCAACCCAGGACCAGAGATGAAGCCATTGAACAAGGCTTCTATCCCTGCATGGTCCCTTGGACCACAGCCTGCGGATGCTGACATCGTCCCTGCTATGGTGTCGTGACGACAATCTGTTTAAGTGCAACTTCTAGTTTTCCCAGAACTCAGCGAAGCAGAACAAGAAGACTTTGGGTTTAGATTTCAACCCTGGTCCCTCTGCTCCCCATGCCGATGGAACTCGCGAAGCTGAACCCAATCTTCTTGGGCCCTTCTACAATCTTGAAGGTCTCATCACTCACATCGTGGTTCAAGGGACAACCGTGAATGAGCCTGCAGATGATGCTGAATCAAATGAAGCGCCTGCAGCACCCAAGCCAAAGAAGCTGAAGCAGCCAAAAGCTTCAAAGCCGGCCTCTGCACCAAAAATCTCACGGGCGAAGCCACTGGCAACTGCACCTCCTGAAGACAGTGTGCAGTATGAAGATTTGTCACGCATCTCCAAGCCCCAGAAGGTCAAGATGCCTCTGCCACACACCGGCCACGAGCTGACAGCTGCTGCCATTCTGCGCAACGATGCCATTGATCTGTCAAGTGATGAAGATCTTGCAGATGACGCTCTTGAGCAACTCATCAAGAGCAAAGAAGAAGCAGAAATCTTCAATGATCTGCCTCTCTTTGACGTGACAATCATCCACAACTTCATTGATGAGTGGTTTGACACGCCAAACATCAGCTTCGAAATCTGCAGCTACCCATTGGCCTCAGTGTCGCCTTCCATGGCGCCATTGCTTCAGAGCTAGCTCTCGCTCAGTGCATCATCGAACTGAAGCAAAATATTGACTATGAAAAGGCTCAGTTCAAGAAGCATATGGCCAAGCTCAGCGTGCAAGAGGTGAAAAACTTCAAGATTATGCTGCACGAGCTCAAAGAAGCCTTTCTCAAGAAACGCGCAGAAGCTCAGGGTTCTCGGGAGCGCATGAAGAGCCTGGCTGACAAGTGTGTGCAAGGCTACAACGAAGCTGAGAAGCGCAAGGCCCTTGGGCATCCGGGCATTGATCCCAGGATAGCTGCTAAGCAGAAGAAGAAGCCCATTGTGACCGAACCTCTCGCACCAAGGCAGGAGGCAGATCCCATTGTCTTCCCAACTAGAATGACTGGCTCGAAGCCAAAAGCCCGGTCAACCGCTTCAGAGTTGAAGAAGACAAGGACTGCTGAGGCTGAAGCCAGGAAGAGGAAACATCCTAAAGCCTCTCCTACTGCCCCCTCCAAGAAGAAGAGGAAGACCAAGAAAGAACGGACTGCTCCCACAGAGCCTTTGATTGTTGAACCCATTTCCATGGTTCGTCCTGACACTGAATGCCAACTAACAATCCATGAGCCTGCTTTCACAGAGGCTCATGAAGCTGAAGACTTTCCAGCAGCTGATCCCATCGTTGCTGAAGACATTGGTCACCATGACCATGTAGAAGATGGTGCAGTCCTTCCTCAGCTCGAGCACAGCGAACTCATCAGCATTGGTCGTCCTCTGACGCCAATCGCTCAGGATGCTTCATGGGTTGATCGCCCACAAGAGGAAGAAGACCTTGAGGCCCAGCCAACTCTAACTACACAGGCGTTGCCTGCATTGCGCAGGCTTCGCAAAGGACCAAGGCCTCCAGTCTTTGCGTCTGAAACTGAAACTCCTGAAGACATTCCAGCTGCATCAGCCGATGAAGAAGAAGTCCGACAAGCTGCTACTCCCCTGTCCCACCAAGGAGCGGTTCTCAAGGAGAACATGGTTGTGACCGACCCTCCAACTCGTCAAGTGGAGGTTGAAAATCTTGAGGCTGCCACCACCAACACCACTGAAGCCACTGACGCTGTCATGGCTGAAGCTAATGTGGAGCCTTCACCAACCAAAGCACCAGAAGTCAGCGAAGCCACTGCTCCCACTGCTTCTGTTCCTGCACCTGCTGCCGGTCCTCAGTTTGACTATCATGTTGAGCACAGGCCTCAGGTACAGAAGCCAATCCCCGGATTGCCCAGGTTCCCAGGTCCTACATCAGCACCTGGATCCTTCAATATCAATGGCTTCAGAGCAGACAACACATTCTTCAATAGCTCCAGGAACCCCTACTCAAGGGAAAGAATATCATCTGATCGGTTCTGGAGCTATCCACAGCGAAGCTATTACTCCTGCATTCTTTACAATCAAGGTCGCATCTTCCCACACAAGCGTCTGACATTGAAGCAATAGCTGGTCTGCCCTGTCTGGAAGAAGCTCTGGATTGCTTCAAAGAGGTTGGGTTGCTGCCGTTCATCACTGACCAAGAGCATTGGAATGAAGAGTTGCTGCTCCAATTCTATGCCACACTTCACATCCGCGGCTATAACAGAGATCCGAAGACTTGGGTCCTGGAGTGGATGATAGGAAACGTTCATCACGAAGCCAAAGCCTTTGACATCATTGAGCTCACTAGTCTACCCATTCCCGGCGATCTCTACGAATCTGGCTGTCAACTTCATAGTGAAGCTGTGGAGAGCATCTTTCAGAAGCCTGAACCTAACATGAGTCAGATGCTCAGTATGATGAAGCCATTGCCCCAAGATGCTGAATATCCCAAAGAGTTCTTTGTTGAAGACCTAGAGTATCTGCCAAGGACTATTTATCACATCATACAGCAAACTCTCTGGCCCATCAAAGGGCACTCTCCACATGCCAAGCTGGAAGGTGCAATGAAGACTTTGGTCTTCTATATTCTTCATGGAAAATGCTTCAATGCACAGGACTTCTTCATTTGCCAACTTGCTGCATCAGGCTCTGATCTGTTTGGCTTGAAGTTCTACGCCCCATGGGTAATGCGGCTGATCAAACTTCACTCCGCTATCTCATATCAGCCATCTGCTCGCAATCATCGGATTTTTCTGCCTGATGTGGATATGTCTATTGAAGCCATCTATCCTGAGCCTGCCAAGGAACCTCTAAGTCTTCAGAATGCAGAGCATCAAAGTTTTTCTCAGAACATTGAAGGAGTTGAAGCAGTCACTCGTGTGTATCCTTTGGCTGGCACTACACGTGCACCGCATCCTGCTCTCACTGAAGCCACTGACAGTACAACTGCCCCACGACCCAAGAAGTGCACTCGTGTTCTCAATGACTGAGAGCTTCTTGTGGCTCTTCATCAGAAACAGGATAGGCATCATGACTGGCTGAAGCGTCAAATGCAAAGCCTCTTGGTGGATGTTAATCGCATTCGCAATCTTGCCACCAAGAATGCCTTTGTTGCCCATGAAACCTCTCGACACACATGGAAAGGGCTGACGCTGATGTGTTCTGAAGATGATCTTCAAGAAGATGGCTTCTCTGAGCGCTTTAAGTTTGACTCCACACCTCCTCGAAGGGCAGTGCTGCAACGAACTCCATCTCTTGAAGACTCTGAGTTCTCTTCCTCTACTGCAACTGTGAATGCCAGAGTGATCGAGGATGAAGACGATGCTACTTCACCGCCACCTCCTTCCGCACGCTTCGACACTGCTCCAAGCTCTTCTGCACCGCGGAACACCACCGAGGACCCTACTGCTTCACCTACTCTTCATGGGAATGAGTAGATGCTCTATGTCTTCAAACCTTTTTGGTCCTTACTGACACAAGGGGGAGAAGCATATGAGTTTGATAGTCTTCAAGCGGGTCCATATGGGCGGGTGCTTCATATTTTTGCTTCGTGTTTACAACTCTCGTTTTGATACATTTGGTTCTTTGAGTTGTAACACTTAAACTCGATGGTCGTCTGCTACTTATTTGCCATTTTGTGATGCGATGATAAATTCCGCATGTGCGACGATAAATTCCGCACTTAGATCATTTCGCAGACGTCCATTTTCCATTATGCATGTCATTATCTTCACATACCTTCACATGCATAGTGGATTGTCATCATAAGTTGAAGAGGATCTCCACAAGCACAACCTGCCATGTGCATTTGCATTCCAAAAGCAAATTACTTATATGCACATCTTCAGGGGGAGCCCTTGCAACTTATGAAGACAATTCCTTATCCTTTACAATTTCACATATTATATTCCCCGTTGAAAACTTCAACTAGTTTGTCATCAATCACCAAAAAGGGGGAGATTGTAAGTGCATCTAGTGCCACCCCTAGTTGGTTTTGGAGTATTGACGACAAACCTAGTTGAGGGACTAATGTGTTTGTGAGAATTGCAGGATAACATAGGTAGAAGTCCCTCATTGATTCGGTTTTCCTACCAGAGATGACCCCTAAAAATGTATGAAGACATTGATGTCAAAGGTGGTATATGAAGACATTCACATTGAAGACTATGACAAGAGAAGACATCGCATGAAGCCTATGGAGCTCGAAGACTTAGATCTTTTGTAGTTCTTTTTATTCTTTGTTGAGTCATAGGAACCACCATACTGTTAAGTGGGGTCCAAGAGAACCAGTCAGAATGACTGAAGTAATGCTTAACCAAAACCTATGTCTTCGAGTGAAGACTATGAGAGCGAATCTTGTTCAGAGTCGGACAAGTCAGCTTTGCTTGTAGCCCAAGTAAAGTTGCCGTGTGGGTTTGAAATCTGACCGTTGGAACACGTGTCAGTTCCTTAGTGACCCAGGGTCATTTCGGACAAATCAGGTCGGGTTGCCTAGTGGCTATAAATAGCCCACCTCCTACAACCATAAACGGTTGGCTGCTCAGAGTTAGTGTACGGCTTTTGTCGTTTGAGAGCAACCCACCTCAAAGCCTTTGAGAGAGAATTCCTTGCGAGGATAAAGCCCTAACCACCCAAAGCCAAAGAGAATTAGGCATCACTTAAGTCTTCTTGTCTGTGTGATCTGAAGACTTATTACACTTGAGGACTGTGAATCCTCCAGCCGGTTAGGCGTCGCGTTCTGAGCATCCAAGAGACATTGTGGATCGCCGGTGAACGAAGTCTGTGAAGGTTTGGGAGTCTACCTTGAAGACTTACCAGAGTGATTGGGCGAGGTCTGTGTGACCTTAGCTCAAGGGGAATACGGTGAGGACTGGGTGTCCTGAGCTGCGTGTTCAGGACTGGGTGTCCGGGACTGTGTGTCCTCAGGTTTAAATACCTAGCCACCCTAACCAAACGTACAGTTGTCACAACAACTGGAACTGGTCCAACAAATCATTGTCTTCAACGTGTCACTGGTTTAATCCTTCCCTTCTCTTTACTTACTGTTACTCCTTGTGAAGTCATTGTATGATTGCACTATCTTTTATCTTCACTGAGTGACTGCATGTTCTGTTTGGCTTCATAATATCTTCCTACCTGATCCTCACTACATTGCTGCTATTAGTCATTGTGCTTTCACTCCATTGAATACTTGACTATGGTTTGCCTAGTGTAGTCTACCTTCCGCTGCATGGTAATAGGTTTATTTCTATCGTTTGTCTTCATAACTTCCACGTTTTGAAGACTTTCATAAAAATCGCCTATTCACCCCCCTCTAGTCGATATAACGCACTTTCAAGTGCTACTATCCTTTTTCCACACTTGTGCTTCAAAGTATCATCATGTTCTTCATATAGAGAGTCTCTTGAGTTAACACTTTCATATACTAGTGGGAATTTTCATTATAGAACTTGGCTTGTATATTCCGATGATGGGCTTCCTCAAATGCCCGAGGTCTTCATGAGCAAGCAAGTTGGATGCACACCCACTTAGTTTCAGTTAGAGCTTTCATACACTTATAGCTCTAGTGCATCCATTGCATGGCAATCCCTACTCACTCACATTGATATCTATTGATGGGCATCTCCATAGCCCGTTGATATGCCTAGTTGATGTGAGACTATCTTCTCCTTTTTGTCTCCTCCACCATCATATTCTATTCCACCTATAGTGCTATGTCCATGGCTCACGCTCATGTATTGCGTGAAAGTTGAAATGGTTTGAGAACGTCAAAAGTATGAAACAATTGCTTGGCTTGTCATCGGGGTTGTGCATGATTTGAATATTTTGTGTGGCGAAGATGGAGCATAGCCGGACTATATGATTTTGCAGGGATAACTTTCTTTGGCCATGTTATTTTGAAAATACATGTTTGCTTTATTAGTATACTTGAAGTATTGTTGTCTTAATGTCAAAGGATAGACTATTGCTTTGAATCACTCGTGTCTAATATTCATGCCATGATTAGACATATGATCAAGATTATGCTAGGTAGCATTCCACATCAAAAATTATTTTTTTATCAGTTACCTACTCGAGGACGAGCAGGAATTAAGATTGGGGATGCTGATACGTCTCCGTCGTATCTATAATTTTTGATTGTTCCATACCAATATTATTTAACTTTCATATACTTTTGGCAACTTTTTATACTATTTTTGGGACTAACATATTGATCCAGTGCCCAGTGCCAGTTCCTGTTTGTTGCATGTTTTTTGTTTCGCAAAATATCCATATCAGACGGAGTCCAAACGGAATAAAAACTGACGGAGATTTTTTTTGGAATATATATGATTTTTGGGAAGAAGAATCCACGCGAGACGATGCTTGAGGGGCCCACGAGGTAGGGGCGCGCCCCAGGGTGTCAGGCGCGCCCCTGACCCTCATGGCCACCCCGTAAGGCGGTTGGTGCCCTTCTTTCGCCGCAAGAAAGCTAATTTCCGTATAGAGATCGTGTCAAAATTTCAGCGCAATCGGAGTTACGGATCTCCGGGAATATAAGAAATGGTGAAAGGGAAGAATCTGAGAACGCAGAAACAGAGAGAGACAGAGAGACAGATCCAATCTCGGAGGGGCTCTCGCCCCTCCCGTGCCATGGAGTCCATGGACTAGAGGGGAAACCCTTGTCCCATCTAGGGAGGAGGTCAAGGAAGAAGAAGAAGGAGGGGGGCTCTCTCCCCCTCGCTTCCGGTGGCGCCGGAACGCCGCCGGGGGCCATCATCATCACCGCGATCTACACCAACACCTCCACCATCTTCACCAACATCTCCATCACCTTCCCCCCTCTATCTACAACAGTCCACTGTGATAGCCTGGCTTATTAGGGATGATAGACTACTCATATCAATAAGGAATTCCTTCTTTTCTGGGAGCCCATTCGGAAAGAACTCCAAAGTTAAGCATGCTTAGCTTGGAGTAGCGTCAGGATGGGTGACCGACCGGGAAGTTGCTCCCGGGTGCGCATGAGGGAGGATAAAGTGCACAGAAAAGGCTAGTATTGATCTGTGGGGCCAGTCTAGATCCCGCCAGGAGTAACGACCACCGGCGGGTGTGTCCGGGGCGTTACAAGTTGGTATCAGAGCTGACCCTCGCGGTTACACGGATGGTTGCGGACAGGTGCGTGGTCATGTTGTTCATGACGTTTGTGACCCGTCGTGGCACACGGCATGGCAAATGTACTGGACTAGAAGCACAGACGTATGTGCCAAGAGGGAACGTTCCTGTGGCCCGACGAGGACGTCGGTTCCTCTGAGTGGGGGTGTATGTGATAGCCTGGCTTATTAGGGATGATAGACTACTCATATCAATAAATAATTCCTTCTTTTCCGGGAGCCCATTCGGAAAGAACTCCAAAGTTAAGCGTGCTCAGCTTGGAGTAGCGTCAGGATGGGTGACCGACCGGGAAGTTGCTCCC
Organism: Triticum urartu; assembly: GCF_003073215.2. Taxonomy (NCBI): domain Eukaryota; kingdom Viridiplantae; phylum Streptophyta; class Magnoliopsida; order Poales; family Poaceae; genus Triticum; species Triticum urartu. The sequence continues at coordinate 652,072,335 of NC_053023.1, read as the reverse complement.
GGGTGCGCATGAGTGAGGACAAAGTGCGCAGAAAAGGCTAGTATTGATCTGTGGGGCCAGTCTAGATCCCGCCAGGAGTAACGACCACCGGCGGGTGTGTCCGGGGCATTACATCCACTCTCCTGCAACCCGTTGTACCCTCTACTTGAACATGGTGCTTTATGCTTCATATTATTATCCAATGATGTGTTGCCATCCTATGATGTCTGAGTAGATTTTCGTTGTCCTATCGGTGGTTGATGAATTGCTATGATTGATTTAATTTGCTTGTGGTTATGTTGCTGTCCTTTGATGCCCATCATATGATTGTGCGCATGGATCACACCCTAGGGTTAGTTGTATGTTCATAGGACTATGTATTGGAGGGCAAGAGTGACAGAAGCTTCAACCTAGCATAGAAATTGATGCATACGGGATTGAAGGGGGATGAATATGTCTTAATGCTATGGTTGGGTTTCACCTTAATGAACATTAGTAGTTGCAGATGCTTGCTAATAGTTCCAATCATAAGTGCATAGAATTCCAAGTCAGGGATGACATGCTAGCAGTGGCCTCTCCCACATAATACTTGCTATCGGTCTAGTAAAGTAGTCAATTGCTTAGGGGCAATTTCGCAGCTCCTACCACCACTTTTCCACACTCGCTATATTTACTTTATTGTTTCTTTATCTAAACAGCCCCTACTTTTTATTTACGCACTATTTACTATCTTGCAAACCTATCCAACAACACCTACAAAGTACTTCTAGTTTCATACTTGTTCTAGGTAAAGCGAACATCAAGTATGCGTAGAGTTGTATCGGTGGTCGATAGAACTTGAGGGAATATTTGTTCTACCTTTAGCTCCTCGTTGGGTTCGACACTCTTACTTATCGAAAACTGTTGCGATCCCCTATACTTGTGGGTTATAAAAGACATCCGGCTGCATCAGCCGATGAAGAAAGAAGAGGAGAAAGAGTTGCCACACCCCCTACCACTGATCAAGTCATTCTCGAGGAGAATGAGTCTGTGCCTGACCCTCCTGTTGTTGAAGAAACGGAGGTTGAAACTACTGAGACGGCAACAACAAATGATGCTGAAGCCAATGACACTGTCATGGCTGAAGATTATGTGGCGCCTGAAGATATGAAGCCGCTTTGCATGCTGAAGCCACTGTTCCATCTCCAAGGCCTCGCACAATTGAACATGCCTTTTATCATGGACAACTGGTCACTGTGAAATGGCCCATCATGGTGCCTCCCACTGCTCCGGGACCTCAATATGATTATCATGTGGAGTAGCGGCCCCAAGTTCAGAAGCCAAAGCCAAGGCTGCCCAAGCTTCCAGGGACTACTACATCGCCTGGATCGTTCAGCGTCAATAGCTTCAAAGCCCACAACACCTTCTTTGATAGCACCAAGAATCCTTACTCAACGCCAAGGATCTCATCTGATCGATTCAGGAGCTATCATCAACGCAACTACTACTCTTGCATTCTATACAATCAAGGGCAAATCTTTCCCCACATGCGCCTTGATTGTGGAGCTATTGCTGGCCTGCCCTGTCTTAAAGAAGCCCTTGACTATTTCAGGGAGGTTAGTCTTCCTCCCTTTGTCACTAACAAGGAGCACTGGAATGAAGAATTGCTTCTGCAATTCTATGCCACACTTCATATTCGCGGCTACAATAGGGATCCGAAGACATGGGTTCTTGAGTGGATGACAGGTGATGTGCATCATGAAGCCAAAGCTCAAGACATCATTGAGCTCACTTCCATGCCCACTCCAGGCGAATTCTATGAGCATGGTTGTCAGCGTCATCACGAAGAACTGCAGAGCATCTTCCAGAGGCCTGAACCCAACATGAGCGAGATGCTCAGCATGATGAAGCCATTGCCCCAAGATGCTGAATATCCCAAGGAATTCTTCGTCAAGGACCTTGAGTACCTGCCCCGCACAGTCTATCACATTCTGAGGCATACTCTATGGCCAATCAAGGGATATACTGCTGAAGCCAAACTTGAGTGAGCCATGAAGACTTTGGTATTTCTACATTGTCAATGGCATCAGATTCAACACCCAGGATTTCTTCATCAGACAACTTGCTGCATCTGGGATTGATCTGTTTGGCCTGAAGTTTTATGCTCCATGGGTGATGCGTCTCATTAAGCTTCACTCCACTGTTGACTATCAGCCCTCAACATGCGATCATCTGGTATTTCTGCCTGATGTTGATCTGTCTATCGAAGCCATCTACCCAAAGCCTGCCAAAATGCCTCCATGTCTTCAAAATGCTGATCATCAAAGCTTCACGCAACCAATGGAGGGGATTCATGTTCCAAATGTTGCAACTCCTGCTTATCCTCTGGTTGGCAATATGTGTGTGCCCCATCATGCAAATACTGAAGCCACTGAGAGTACAATTGCTCAAAGGCCTCGCAAGCGTTCTCGTGCACTCAATGACAAAGAGCTTCTTGTGGCCTTACATCAGAAGCAAGATAAGCATCAGGACTGGCTAAAGCATCAGATGCAGAGTATCTTGGTGGACGTCAATCACATCAGAAAGTTGGCTACCAAGAACTCATTTGTTGCCCATGAAGACTGACGGAGGTCTTGGAAGAGCCTCACACTACTATGCCCTAAAGAAGATCTTCGCGAAGATGGCTTCACTGAGGGTTTCAAATTTGACTCCACACTTCCTCGCAATGCATGCTAGCGCCGCACTCCATACATTGAAGATTCTGAGTATTCATCTTCGGCTGCAATTGTTGTTGCGAGAGTCGTCGATGAAGAAGACGATGCCACTTCACCAACCATGGCTTCACTTCATCTCGACACTGCACCAGGCCCTTCAGCACCACCAAACTCCAATGTCGACCCTGCACCTGCATCTACTCCTCAAGGGAACGAGTAGATACTCTATGTCTTCAAACCTTTCTGGTCCTTACTGACAAAAGGCGGAGAAGCGTATGAGTTGATAGTCTTCAAGCAAGTCCTTATGGGTGGTTGCACTATTTATTTTGCCAAGTGTTTACAACTCTCATCTTTTGGTACATTTGGTTCCTTGGGTTGTAACACTTAAAATCGATGGTCGTCTGCTACTTTTTCTGATACTCTCTGATGCGATGATAAATCCCGCATGAAGTCATTTCACAGACGTCCATTTTTTATTATGCATGTCATTATCGTCGTTATATCTTTATATTCATGATGAATTGTCTTCGTAAGTTGAAGAGGATCTCCTCAAAGCAAAACCTGCCATGTGCATTTGCATTCAAAAGCAAATTACTTATATGCACATCTTCAGGGAGAGCCTTTTTCTACTTATGAACACAATCCCTAAATTCTCAAACTTTCACATACTTTTATCCCCATTGAAAACTTCAACCAGTTTGTCATCAATCACCAAAAAGGGGGAGATTGTAAGTGCATCTAGTGCCACCCCTAGTTGGTTTTGGAGTATTGACGACAAACTTGGTTGAGGGACTAATGTGTTTGTGAGAATTGCAGGATAACACAGGTAGTAGTCCCTCATTGATTCGGTTTACCTACCAGAGATGACCCTTAAAAATGTGTGAAGACATTGAAGACAATGGTGGTCTGTGAAGATATTCAAGACAAAGATTATGACTCGAGAAACCATTAACGTGAAGGCTATGGAGTGCGAACACATAGTTGTTTCATAGTTTCCTTTTCTTCTTTGTTGAGTCATAGGAACCACCGCACTATTAAGTAGGGTCCAAGTGAACAAAGTCAGAGTGACTGAAGTGATGCTCAACCAAATCCTATGTCTACGAGCGAAGACAGTGAGAGCAAATCTTATCTAGAGCTGGATGAGTCGACTTTACTTGTAGCCCAAGTCAAGCTGCCGCATGTGTTTGAAATCTGACAGTTGGACACGTGTCAGTTCCTTAGTGACCCAGGGTCATTTCAGACAAATCAGGTCGGGTTGCCTCCTGGCTATAAATAGCCCACTCCCTACACCATAAATTCGAGGCTGCTCAGAGTTAGTGCACGGCTTTTGTCGTTTGTGAGCAACCCACCTCCGAAGCATTTGAGAGAGAAATCCTTGCGAGGACAAAGCCCTACACACCCAAAGCCAAAGAGTGTTAGGAATCACTGAAGTCTTTCTGTCTGCGTGATCTGAAGACTTGTTACACTTGAGGACTGTGAATCCTCCAGCCAGTTAGGCGTCGCGTTCTGAGCATCCGAGAGTCATTGTGGATTGCCGGTGAACAAAGTCTGTGAAGGTTTGGAAGTCTACCCTGAAGACTTACCAGAGTGATTGGGCGAGGACTGTGTGTCCTTATCTCAAGGGGAATAAGGTGAAGACGCGGTCTTCTGAGTTGAATGTCAGCCTCCCTAACCAGACGTATAGTTGTCACAACAATTGGAACTGGTCCAACAAATCCTTGTCCTCACCAAGCAACTGGTTCCATCCTTTACCTCCCTTTACTTACAGTTTGTCTTCGTGAAGTCATTACCTGCTTGCATGATCTGATTAACTTCGTTGTGTGAAGACTATTATTGTTTGGCTTCATACTATCTTCCATCCTGATCCATACTACCTCGCTACTGATAGTCTTCGTGCTTTCACTTCATTGCTTACTTGACTATGGCTTGTCTAGTGTAGTCTACCTTCCGCTGCATATCAATAGGTTCATTTCTACTGTTTGTCTTCAAAGCCACCGTGCTTTTGAAGACTTTCATAAAAATCACCTATTCACCCCCATCTAGTCGATAACTAGCACTTTCAGCTTGATCGTGCAGTAGCGGAGCCTGCATGGTGTACGCTTTTCCCATCCACCGAACTGACAAATGCGACTGGTGCATGTTCGGATCATGGCCCTATTATGCTTCAGCTCAAGAACTACACAACTAATAATCGGGCTCCCAAGACATTCACGTATGAGATTATGTGGGATCACCACCCAGAGCTAAAGGGCTTCTTGCAGCAAGAATGGAGTAAGGGCGCGCCGAGAGTTTCGGTTCAGGAGCTGAGCACAAAGCTCCAAACACTTTCAGAAAGTCTATGGGGATGGGACAGAAATACTTTTGGTAATGTCCGGGTGGAAATTAAAAAACTCCAGAGAGAGCTGGACATATCACAGAATGTTCTAGGCAGAGATGGTCCAAGTCACCAGGAGTTGTAGATAACTGAACACCTTGTCGAGATTTATTATTGGGAGGAGATCCTCATGCGGTAGCGGTCACGAGTTGACTGGCTCATGATGGTGACAAAAACATGTGCTTCTTTCAGCTGCGTGCTTCCATGCGTCACCGGAAGAACCTCATCAAGTCCTTGGTCAAGGATGATGGATAAGTCACTAAAGACAGCAAGGAGATGGAATGCACGGCCACAAAATTCTATAAGAATATTTACTATTCTGAAGGAGTTGAGAACATGCAACAAGTTTTGGATACATCCCTACAAAGATCACTAATGATATGCAGACCCATTTGGACGCCCCATATAGCACTGACGAAGTAAAAACAACTCTCTTCCAAATGTTTCCTTCAAAAGCGCCTGGCCCCGATGGTTTTCCGACACATTGTTTTAGAGACACTGGGATGTTTGTTGCCCTGAAGTAACAAAGGTTGTTCTGAAAATTGTCGAAGGGAAAGAGAGTGCTGAAAGCATCAACTGCATGGTCCTTGTTTTAATCCCCAAGATTAAAAACCCAAATCATTTATCACAATTTCGCCCTATCAGTTTATGCAACGTGTTATACAAAATTGCATCAAAGGTGATTGCAAACCGTTTGAAAATGATGCTTCCTGATATCATCTCAGCAGAACAATCGGCTTTTGTTCCCAGTCGCCTTATAACTGATAATATCATTGTTGCATATGAATGTTTGCACTTCATGAAGCGCAACAAAGTAGTCAAACATCGTCATTATGCACTTAAGCTTGATATGATGAAGGCATATGACAGGGTTGAATGGGATTATCTGAGGGCCATCATGCTCAGACTTGGCTTCTCAAAAAGATGGGTCACTATTGTTATGGACTTAGTTAGCTCAGTCTCTTTTTCAATTTTGTTCAATGGAAAGAAATTGGATGAATCTAAACCTTCACGAGGTATTTTTTAGGGAGATCCTATCTCCCCTTACCTATTTTTGTTGGAAGCAGAGGGCCTTTCGTGCCTCCTTAAATCCATAGATCAGTCATCTCAGATGGGTGGAATTCAAGTTGCGCCTACAGCGCCCCCTGTTAACCACCTCTTATTTGCAGATGATAGCATGTTGTTCTTCAAAGCAAATGTTGTAGGGGTGACTGAGGTATCAAACATGTTAAATAGTTATTGCAGGGCTTCTGGTCAGCGCATTAATGCCAACAAATCTTCAATTTTCTTCAGCAAAAGATGCCCGACAAATGTCAAAGAGGAGGTCAAAAATATTCTTCAAGTGCCCAATGAATCCTTGAATCATAGGTACTTGGGTATGCCCTCTGATGTAGTGTCGGTGCAACAAACCCTGGGTCTGTTGCCCAGACTGTGCATAGGCCTAAGATCAAGATTGCAACCTTCAAGACCAGGCCAAGCCAAAGAGATCAGCTCTTTGAAGAATCACGAGGGCGGATCAAGAAGACCAAGTCAAGCCATGAGAAGTGAGATGTCACCAAGGGAAAACCTCCCTTTCCAGGCAGGCGAGCCTGGCGAGGTCGAGGTGGCCCCGAAGGATAAGTCTCCAGACTCCCCCGACAGGCGTGCCGGGCTAAATGAAGGCAAACTACCCCACCAAGGCTTCACCGCTCCACCTCACAATGACGCAAGTCATCGATCGGTGCAGTGTCAAGCCCCAAGGTGACTAGGTGGTTGTTTCTTGCCACATGGCAGCCACTTCCTACGAAAATCATCTCCAAATGACACATGTCCAGAGACGTGTCATGCAGGCAGGTGAGAAGCTGGCAAAGCAGTTGCCGGGCACACCGTGATGTGACACTAAGCAACGCATTTAATGCACTCTATCCCGCCTGCAGAGTTAGGTATGATAGCACTATTTGCTGTCTAATTAGTGCACAATGACCGATTTGACACTGTCATAACCCCTTGATCTATAAAAGGAGGCACATGGCAACCATAAAAAGGGATTCCGACCCTTGTACACTCATACGCGTGTAGCCACTCTCGCCCCGAGGCAACCCTGTTGGGCAAGAGCATCACGTTTCCACCACAATCCACCATTAATCCACCAAAGCAAGAGTAGGATTTTACGCCCGAACCTGGGTAAAATCGCCCGTCTGATCTCTGTCGTGCTGCGCGATGCTCTCTCCGCTCTTTGTGCAACGCGCTCGTCCCCCTGCCAAACCACAAGGGGCTCGTAGCCCCATAGGTGGTCGTGGTTTCCCATGACATCTTTGGCGCGCCAGGTAGGGGGAAGTGTTTGCGCGAACCCGAGAAGCGTACGCTGCGCGTCATCTTCATCATCGTTTTCTTCATCGACGGCTCCATCGTCCATGGCGCCCAAGAACAAGCCAGGTGCCGCAGCTCACCCGTCCACCTTGAAGGCCCTGCCACCCGCGACCATCAGCGCCACGGGGGCTACGGGGATGCATGAGGATGTGGACGCTACGGGGGACGCGGTCGGCGCAGGCGGCGTCGGCACCGCCTCCCCTGCGGCCAAAACAAGAGTAGGAGGCACCGAGGAAGGACAGGATCAGCAACATCCCATCGACCACGCTCCACGAGGTATGGGTGGAGATATCATTCCGTCCGCACCTATCCGCCTGGCCGAAGGGCATAGCCGCAGTGATGACACTCGTTCGGGGGAGAATTGTGGCTCTCCGACCGGTCCGGCGGCGGGCGCGGCCACAGGGCCTGTACCACCCCTAGAGCGAGCCGACCCAGCCAATGCGCCAAATGGAGCAACTAGTCCCCAAGCACCTCCACCTCGTCACCATGCCATCCAAGCGGTAGGCTCGAGATGACAAGAGCATGGCGCGGTCACCACTGGCACCATTAGGAGCCGGGCGATGTTACGATCTACATCGTCATCACCGAAGCCAAGCACCGCCTTGGAGGCCATGGCGCGGGCCCAACTATTGTTGAGATTTCCGCCGGTAGCCAATCAGATGGATGAGTGGAGAGCCACCATCCAAAGCCTGATTGGTTTCGTCAAAGCAGGAGGATCACATTGAGCTGGCGTGCCACGGCCTCCCCAGGCGACGACGACGGCCCACGCCGCCGTCGTGCGGAAGGGGCCACCCCCACGGTGCAATCCCCTCTGGGCCGGCCAGCATGGGAGCCACATAAACAAGAACCCGACAACATCTCGATGGCCTCATCGGCCCTTGAGTGCATTAGGGTAAACGACGAGTCCTGGAGGATGGGCAGAGGGAAGGCGCATGCGTCACCATAGAGCGATGCTGTGACACCCACCGCCAGTCCAATAGGCACAATGACCCCTATGTTGACGAGCCTGCGCTCGGCAAAGGTGGGTACCTACCTTTCGAGGTTGGGTGCCCTGCCTTCACCTGAGAGCTGTGGCGAGTCCGTTGGCCATCTACCCGCACGTTCAAGACGGAGATACGACAGAAGTACGATGGGAGGCTAAACCCAGCAGAGTTCTTGAGCATCTACACCATTGATGTTCAAGCTGTCGGGGGAAGATATGAGAACGTGTTCGCCAACTACTTCCCTTTGGCGCTCAAGCCAAATGTGAGGTCTTGGCTGATGCACCCGCCGGAGAACGCCATTTCGTCCTGGGCTGACCTGTGCCATGAGTTCATTGGCACCTTCATGGGCGGCCATGAACAACAAGGACGACCCAGCAACTTGCAGCTCCTCCCGCAGAAAGAAGGAGAGACTCTACAGAAGTACATGAAAAGGTTCAGCCGAGTCCATAGAAATATTCCAGACATCCACCCGACAACTGTGATAGCTGCGTTCCAGTCCAAGGTGCACAATCATTAGATATGTTCCAAGATGAGCATTCGATTGCCCAAGACTGTGAAGGAGCTTTACACTCTAGTGGATAAGTGTGCTCGGGTGGAGGAGGGGAGGAGGCTCCCCGGAGAAGAGGATGGCGTCGACATCAACTCAGAGGATAATACGAAGCCACTAGTCAGAAGAAGAAGAACAAGAAGCACAACAAAAGGCGCAAGGATAAGGCAGTGATGACCGTTGAAGGATCGAACACGCCTAGTGCCGGCAAGAAGGCTAAGCCCAAATCCCTCGGTAAGGAAGTTGCCGCGTGCACTGATTGTCGGGAGGTTGCAGCTGCCGAGAAGGTTGGGAAAGGTGATGGGCTGTACTGCAAGATCCATCAGAAGGGCCACGATCTCCAGGAGTGTCATCAGGTTGAGCAACTTGTCAATAAGCAGAAGGCTGAGTATGAGAAGCGAGATAAGGAGAGAGGTCAGAATGGCATTGGCGGGAAGGGCCGAGGCCGCGAAGCAAGACGCCCCGGCAAGGCTCCTCGGAATCAAGGAAAACCCGCCAGGGGCCATGAGAAAGAGGATTGCAATGATTAGAGTGACAGAGGAGATGAAGAGGAAACCAGTGAGTAGGAATTCCAAAAAGCCACTAACGCCCTGTGCATTGATGGGGGTGCATCTCTGCACTCCTCTCACTGCCAACTTAAACAGTGGGCACGCGAAGTCGATGTCGTGGAGCCAGCGGCAGATTCTCAGAAGCCGCTCAAGTGGTCACGCACGCCCATCATATTTGATGAAGAGGACCACCCTAACCGCACCACCGCGGTAGGGTGCTTGCTGTTGTTGGTCTCACCAACGATCCGCAACCTCAAGGTTACAAAGATGTTGGTTGACGGCGGGGACGGGCTGAATTTGATTTCTCCAAAGGTCATCAGAAAACTTCAGATAGTAGAGGAAGAGCTTGAGGTTACCGGCACGTTTCAAGGAGTTAACCCTAGCAGGAGTCATCCTAAGGGAAAGATCACATTGCCGGTGACATTCCGGGGAGAGTTGAATTACCGGACTGAGAAGATTGTGTTTGATGTGGTCGACCTCTACCTGCCATACAATGGAATCCTTGGTCTCCCAGCTCTGGCTAAATTCATGGCAGCATCCCACTATGCCTACGACACCTTGAAGATGCCAGGACCAGTAGGAGTCATTTCCATTCCATCGGACGAGAAGGACGCAATCATTGGGTAGACAAGATGTACAGGGACGCAGTCATGGTAGAGCCCATGGAAGCTAAGATTCTTGCCAAGGAAAGCAAGAAAAAGAAGAGGGATGGTAAGGATGCCTGCAAGGAATCCGGGAAACGTACCTCTCTGGAGAATGTTGCGCCCGTTGATGACTCGCCGGAGAGTTCCAACAGCAAGAGATCCAAGGCCGTTGCACCCGCTGTGAAAAAGGTCCTGGCAGGGCTGGCTGGCACTGATGGTACATTCACTATCAGTGCCGCCCTCGATGATAAATAGGAAAGCACGCTATTGCCTTCCTGCGAGCGAATGTCGATGTGTTTTCCTGGCAACCATCTGACAACCCCGGTGTTCCTAGGGAGGTAATCGAGCACCACCTTGTTGTCAGCCCACATGCCCGACCCGTCAAATAGAAGGTTCGGAAGCAAGCCTTGGAGCGGCAGCAGTTCATTGCCGAGGAGATTAAGAAACTTCAGGCTATCGACGTTCTGGGAATGGGGGTACCCAGACTTGCCTGCCTGCGGCCCACAACATGGCATCATCGATGGCCTGGTACGGCCCACGTTCAGCACCAGCAACACAAGACCCTCACAGGGGGCCATGCCTTGCGAGGCGGACGACGCCAAGACCTCCAGAAGGAGCCGCCTCCTTAGGCTAGCTCTTGAGGAGCGGAGGCTTCTATGCAAGCCCTCACCTCATGAGGATCGGATGACGCAAGCCATGACGACCAAGGCCGGGTGGGCGCCAGCGGGCGCAGTACATCAGTACAACAGTTTCCTCTTTGGTGCTAAAGAGGCAAGCGTAGGCACAGAGTCCCGAGGAATCAGCCAAATGTTTCCATTTCTATGCAACAAGACCAAGACCACCTGGACGACAGGACGGAGGTCATCACTGAGCGCACCACGGTGTCATGACCAGAAGCTTTGCAAGTGAAGACCACCTTTCGTCAGGATAAGATGTACTAGTTGTGTCCCTTCGAATTTGGCCATTGTGGGGTCCCTTCCCGCCTTCGTTTTGGGGGAAGAGAACCAAAGCCACTATAAATATAGCCTAGCCACCACCGTGGGGAAGACGGACGGATAATTCAGACCACCCTCACTAGCTCACACGAGCACAAGAACACACCTCCTGAGGTTGTTCCTTCTCTGTACTAGTTCATCCTTAGCCCACCTCAAGGCCAATCCACCACAAAGCAGGAGTGGGGTATTACACCGCAAGGTGGCCCGAACCTGGGTAAATTGCCTTGTACCATTTTCCTTCCAGTCCATCAAGCTAGGCCATGGGATCGATGAGTAGGAAGACCGAGGAGGTTGAGTTCTTCGCACGCACCCCAGAGTTCAAATCTATCTTGGGTTTGCGGACACATGATCTGACATTTGGTGCGCCAGGTAGGGGTGTGTCGGAACCTCTCTTCCTCCGGTCGATTCACCACCATTTCACCGTTCCCATGGCTGATGCTCGTCGAGTTCATGCTGAGCACCGGGCCGCCCTCGCCGCACGCGTTGCCCAAACGGCGCCTGCGGGCAATGGCACAGCCCGCCGTTCCCCGTCGCTTGCGGCCAATGTCGCCACTGGCCCCGTGGCCCATGAGCAGCAGGCTTCATTGCTTCAGCCTTCTGTGCGGCACGATGGGTGCACCACCACCCGTCGCTGACTCCAGTGGCCGCTTCATCATCCCACGCCAACCAAGGGCCGGCGAACATGCGGGTTGCGTTGCTCATGGAGTGCGAGGTCCTGCGCTATCGCCAGGCCGACGACCTCTACGAGGAATGGCTGGACCACGTCGCTGAGCTCGTTAGCGCTGCGGGAGAGGCCCCTGTGCCGTCTCACTTGCTGCCTCCCCTGCCACCTCTCGCGGGCGACGTGGCCCACGGCACGCCTCCTCCACCTCCCAAGCAAGACTTCATCCTTGAGCCAAGGCGTGAGGCACCACGATGCGACCTTCCGCGTAGGGCGCCGACGCGCGACGAGGAAAGCTACCAGGTGGTGCAGTGCCCCCAAGGAGAGGCACGTGCACTCCCAGCACTGCCGCGTCAAGACTGTGTGCCGCCTGAGGCGATGGTGCGCGAACGCCAAGATCATGCTCTACCTCCACAGCAGGCCCCGGTGAGTGTGGCATTTTGCCGGGCGTTCACCCCGGAGCTGCACCACGTCGTCTGGTCAGGGAAGTTCAAGCCAGACCTGCCTCCACACTACGACGGCACCCCGACCCTGCCGAGTTCCTACAGCTCCACGAGCTGAGCATCGAGGCGGCCAACGGCGATGAAAAGTTCATGGCGAACTGGTTTCCCATGGCCCTCAAGGATGGCACACACTCGTGCCTATTGAACCTCCCCGCGGGATTAATCTCCTCCTCGGATGAAATGTGAGAGCGCTTCATCTCCAACTTCCAGGGCACTCGCGACCGCGCCCCCGCCGTGGGCTACCTGCGGCGCATCAGGCAACAACCAGGGGAGACCTTGCACAAATACATCTAGCGCTTCACCAATGTTCGCCTCAAGATTCCCAAGGTGTCGGACGAAGCCATATTTGGACATTCATTGATGGCATCTGCGATGTCAATATGGGGAAGGAGCTCTCCATACACGAAGACCTATGCTCGGCTCTGGAGATATTCAACATGGCAACCAAGTGCGCAAGAGTTGAGGAAGGGCGCGTTTCCCTCCTCGAGCTCCCGGAAGCTGACCCAGAAGACAAGAAGGCCAAGGCCAAGGATGTGAAGCGCAAGGGTCCAGCTGTGCTCGCGACCGAACACAAGCTGAAGCGTGGCTGCGACCACCCGGAGTCATCCAAGGGCAGCCACCCGTTCTGCGTCTTCCACAACGTGCACAACCACAACACCATTGACTGCGAAGAGCTCAGGGCCATCTGTGATGGACGCCTCGTTCGTCGCCCCGAGCTCAACGACTAGGCTATGGCCGTGGAGGAGGCCGAGGTGGAGGATGCTAGGACAACCGCGACCCTCGTTAGGACTGGTGTGATCAGCCTCGTGAGGATCGCTGGCAGGGACACCCTCCCGAGGGCCCCTGGAGGGATCAGCCTCGTGAGGACTGACCTCAGGGCAACGCTAGCCTTCCTCCGCTGCCACCGCCGCCAAGAAGGAACGAGGACCACCCCCAAGACGATGGGGCTGGGGGCTTCCAGGAGCATCGTACCAATGCTTGCATCCCGGGCGACGCTCAGGCCCCTGCCTCCCATCGCATCTTCAAGCAGTTTGCTCGCCAGGTGAACGCGGCCCTCCCCAAGCTTGAGGCGACGCATTCGCTTAGGTGGTCCAAGTATGCCATCACCTTCGACTCTACTGACCTTCTCAAGTGCGCGGGCCACTGCCGGCACTCTCCCGAAGCTCTGCTCGCCTACCATCAGCAATGTCCTCGTCACCAAAACTCTCATCGATGGCAGCACGGGGCTCAATGTTCTCTCCGTTGAGATGTCCGATAGGCTCCAAGTGGCGTATGACCAGCTTCTGCCTGCCAAGCCTTTCTCAGGAGTGACTGATGTCTCCACTACCCCAATAGGGCAGATCTGCCTCCCTGTCACGTTCGGCAAGCGCGAAAATTACCGCACCAAGCTCATTGACTTCGATGTGGCCCACATTCGCCTCTCGTACAATGCCATCATTGGCTACCCGGCCCTGGCCAAGTTCATGGCTATGACTCATCATGGCTACAATGTCGTCAAGATTCCAGGGAGTTGCGGCATCATCACGGTTGCCTGCGACGAGAAGGACGCGGTGTGCTCTCTCAAGCGCACCTACCATGCTACGGCTGTCGAGAACCCAGATGATGAGGGTGTTGTCTACCCTCCTGAGGCCGTCCCCAAGAAGAAGAAGCACCTGCTCCATCGAGGACCTCAGGAGGGTCGGGCGTCCGACGACTGCGCCTTAGGACCTGCGCCCACTGACGGGACGCCTTCCTCTCTCCCATAGGAAGGCGCGCCCGGCGCCCCTCTCAGGCTGGGCTCGGGGGCTCTCCTATGGAGGGCCTCTGACCTGGCCAACATCACGAGGGAGGTGTTCGGGCACCATGTGGAGGCGTGCTTCAACGCATGCTTCCGCGAGGAGAGCGCGGGGCACAAGGCGCCAGACGCTCATGTAACACCCATAATGCGGCTATATCCCCCACGTGTCGGGGCACGACTTAGAGGCATAGCCGCATGGTAGGCTTGTCGCAAGAGGGGTAATCTTCACACATCCCATGTACTGAATAAGAAAGGGATAAAGAGTCGTCTTACAATCGCCACTTCAGACAATTCATAAATAGTTCATACATCAACCAAAGTACAATCAAAGGTCCGACTACAGAACCAAAATAAAAGAAGACAACCCCAAATGCTGGATCCCTGATTGTCCCAACTGGGCTCCACTACTGATCATCAGGAAAAGAAACATTACAGCGACCCAAGTCTTCATCGAATTCCCACTTGAGTTCGGTAGCATCGCCTACACTGGTATCCTCGGCACCTGCAACTGTTTGGAAGTATCCGTGAGTCACAGGGACTCAACAATCTCACACCCACGAGATCAATACTATTTAAGCTTATGGGTAGGAGAAGGTAGTGAGGTGGAGTTGCAGCAAGCACTAGCATATATGGTGGCTAAAATACGCAAAAGAGAGCGAGAAGAGAAGCAACACACGGTCGAGAGTCTAGAAGTGATCAAGAAGTGATCCTAATACTACTTACGTTCAAGCATAACAGAAAACCGTGTTCTCTTCCCGGACTCCGCCGAAAAGAGACCATCCATCATGGCTACACACGCGGTTGATTCATTTTAATTAAGTTAATTGTCAAGTTCTCTACAACCGGATATTAACAAATTCCCATCTGCCACATAACCGCGGGCATGGCTCTCGAAAGTTTATACCCTGCAGGGGTGTCCCAACTTAGCCCATCACAAGCTCTCACGGTCAACGAAGGATATTCCTTCTCCCGGGAAGACCCGATCAGTCTCGGAATCCCGGTTACAAGACATTTCAACAATGGTAAAACAAGACCAGCAAAGCCGCCCGATGTGCCGACAAATCCTGATAGGAGTCACACATATCTCGTTCTCAGGGCACACCGGATGAGCACTCCGTACAACTAAAACCAACCCTCAAGTTTCCCCGAGGTGGCACTTCAAAGGACTCTAGTTCGGACCAACACTCAGAGGAGCACTGGCCCAGGGGGGGGGTTAAAATAAAGATGACCCTTGAGTCCGCAGAACCCAAGGGAAAGGTATATGGTGGTAGGTAGGCAAATGGTAAAACCAAGGTTGGGCCTTGCTAGAGGAGTTTTATTCAAAGCAAACTGTCAAGGGGTTCCCATAACACCCAACCGCGTAAGGAACGCAAAATCAAGGAACATAACACTCGTATGACGGAAACTAGGGCGGCAAGAGTGGAACAAAACACCAGGCATAAGGCCGAGCCTTCCACCCTTTACCAAGTATATATATGCATTAAAGTAAATAAGATATAATAATGATATCCCAACAATATCCATGTTCCAACAAGGAACAAACTTCATCTTCACCTGCAACTAGCAATGCTATAAGAGGGGCTGAGCGAAAGCGGTAACATAGCCAAACAACAGTTTGCTAGGAAGGTGGGTTAGAGGCTTGACATGGCAACATGGGAGGCATGATATAGCAAGTGGTAGGTAGCGCGACATAGCAATAGAGCGAACATCTAGCAAGCAAAGATAGAAGTGATTTCGAGGGTGTGGTCATCTTGCCTGCAAAGTTTTCAGAGTTGTCAAAAGCTTGCTGCTCGATAGTGTACTCAATAGGTTCCTCGTTCACGTACTCATCTCCCGGCTCTTCCCAAAGCAAGAACACAAGCAATGGAGCAACAATAAATCACGGTGCAATGCACAAGCAACATGATGCAATACATGGCATGATATGCAAGACATGATATGCAATGCATATGCGTGCTCCGGAAGGAAAAGAATGATAAAGGCATCAACTTGGCAAAACAAGTATGCCGTTGGAAAGATGAGATGATTTCGGTTGAAATCGATATAAAGATCACCGAAAACGGATGTACGGTTTGCAAATGGCAAGCAAAACAAGGATGGAGCTATTCTACGATTAACAGCACGATGCCACTTAGAATGCAACAAGAAACTAAGCTACTGCACTCCAACATAGCAACAAGGTAAATGGAAATGATCTACTTAATATGCTTGACAAAATATGAACACTTAGCTATGACTAAATCACACAATAACAGGTTCAAACAAGCATGGAAAAAGTGCAAAAGATATCAGCATCACAGACTTAGTGAAATACTAACATGTCAAAAATAACATCAGGAAGCAATGTTTAGAGCAAGCAAACAACATGCTACAAGAACATATCATAGCAAACCAATGCATGGCATGATTCAACTAAATGCATAGAACAAAAGTCCCTTATTGAACATGAGCCAAAAAGGCACAAAAGGTATGTTGGCACCCATGTAAACATAGCAAGTTTTCTTAACAATTTTAGACTTAGCAGAAAACAGAGCATGGCATAAATAGAATTATGAAGGCAAATTTGCGAGCTCATGCCACTCACCACAAGGCATTGCATGAAAATATAAGCATACCAATAGCAAGATTACATGTTCATGAAGCTAACCAAGGCAAGAGCAAGTTCATAGGATGCATGGATCACTAACAACAACCATGGTAAAATTGATTAACATGTTAACATTCTACCAGGAACATTTTATCGCAAAAGTAGAGCAAGCACAAGACATGCTAGAGCACCCCATAATTGCAAATAGGGGCATGGATGGATAGAGCATAACCACATGTTCAAAACGCCCTTACTGAAGTATCCCAAAATAAGCATGGATCTCACTATAGCATCAAGTTTACATGGCATCAAAATAACAGCAGGAAAAGACTTAGCAAAATCCGAAGTCCCTGAGAACAGCAACATCTCAAAGCCTAGTTTGCATGCTTGTGCTAGTCACCACATTGATCAAAAAAATACAAGACAAGCACCTCTGTAAAGATGGCATGAT
Organism: Triticum urartu; assembly: GCF_003073215.2. Lineage (NCBI taxonomy): Eukaryota > Viridiplantae > Streptophyta > Magnoliopsida > Poales > Poaceae > Triticum > Triticum urartu. Next base: position 652,055,244 of record NC_053023.1, on the reverse strand, counting down.
GTAGTTCAAAACACATGTAGACCTCATGCCCATATGATGCACACATCAAATGCAACAAAAATGACAAAACCTCATAATCTGATAAGTACCAGCTCCTAACATTTTATAGCATTGTTTCATCAATGAAAAGGACATCATAACAGGTAGTAACATGCATGAACAATTTCATATATCATATGCATCATTTGGAGCAATGAGCGCGGAGATACGACATGATGAACATGGGCATAATTCATTGGAGAAAAAGACTTAGTGGGAAAAATGGGGTCAACCTCATAGATCTGAAACTAGGGTTTGGTGTGGCACACGAACCGAGAATGACCGGAGCTCGAACTCGCCAGAGTAGACGGGGACGGCGGTCGGAGTTGGTCGGATCCGGCCGGGGAGAGCTGGATCCCAACGTCGGCGAGGTCCCACGGAGGCGGCAAGGCACGGGACGCGCTGGGCGGCGTCCGACGTCGGCGGGCGGCGCGGCGGAGGAGCTTCGGTGGCCGGCGCTGCAGACCGGGGTCGCCGGCAAGTGGCAGCGAGGGCGCGCCGGCGGGAAGTGGGCGGCGGACGGTTGGCGCTAGGCCACGGGGGAGGCCGGGCGACGCGGTGGAGGAAGGGGCCGCCGGGGGGCCGCACTGGGCCGAGCGGGCCGGCACGGCAGGCGGTGGAGGAAGGCCACGTGGCGGCTCCTGGTTGGTCCAGGCGCGGCGGCGGACGCGTCTAGTCTGATCCGGACGGGTCTCGCAGCGGAGAGGGGCTAGGCTAGGGTTTCATCTGCGTGAAAAATTCGGGGAGGGGCACCTATTTATAGATAGAAGGAGGTAGGAATGTCCAAATGAGGTATAGTTTTCTCCCACACGATCGTGATCCGACGATGGAGGACATGGAGATGGCTTAGATGGGTTATTGGGCCATTTTGGAGGGGTGTTGGGCTGCAACACAAAAGGGGCCTTCGCGGTTAACTGGTTAACCGTTGGAGCATCAAACGGGCTCCAAATGGAACGAAATTTGACAGGCGGTCTACCGGTGGTGTACCAAGGCCACTTGGCAAATCTCGGTCCATTCCGAGAACGTTTAACACCCGCTCAACGAAAGGAGACAAGAGGGGTGCGCAGGTGCATGTGGGAGTGTCAAATTGTGTCGGTGTTCTGGGAACGGGGGTCCCCAGACTTGCCTGCCTGCGGCCTGCGGCGTGGCTCAAAAGGGGGCCCAACACGGCCCATCTTCATCAACACAGACCCAAGACCCTCGCGGGGCGGACAACGCGGAGCTTCCTCAGGCACGGCCTCATTAGGCTGGCTCGCGAGGAGGCGGAGAGATCAAGGCGGGGTACCTCACGAGGTGCCCGTGACGCAAGCCATGACGACCAAAGGCGCCAGGCGGGTGCTAGCCCGCGCCGTGTCCTCCTTTCCTCTTTGGTGCAAAGGGAGCAAGCTCAGCCGCGGAGTACCGAGGCATCAGGCAAAGGTTGCCATTTCGGTGCAACAAGACCAAGACCAGGATGCCTGCAAGACGGAGGTCATTGTGGAGCCCAAGACGGTGTCACCACCAGAGCTTTGTGCACGCGAAGACTACTTTTGTCAGGATAGCTAGTACTAGCTGTCCCCCTTCAAATTAGCCTGCCATTGTTGGCTCCCTTCCCGCTTGATATTTGGGAAGAGGACCAGGGCCTCCATAAATAGGACCAGCCACCCACAACAAAAGGGGGCAGAGAGAGAGAGGAAAAAGAGAGAGGAGAGGAAAAGAGAGAGAGTTTTAGGGGGATCGAGA
>NC_053023.1:652039920-652052483 GCF_003073215.2 Triticum urartu | reverse complement strand
CGCATTTGCTAGATTCAATGCGGTACCGCATTATGCATACCTCAAGCTCAAGATGCCAGGACCTCGCGGAGTTATTACAGTCAATGGAAACACAGAGCGCTCTCTCCGAACAGAGGAGCACACCGCGGCCTCGCTCATTCACCTCCACATTAGTTCCCTCATGTCCATCAATTCTATCCATCGAACAAGGAGTTGCTGGGATGGGTGGCCGGCCTATTGCAACGCGGCTCAAAAATTCGAGCCCAGGCGGTCTATTGCAAATGCGAGACCGCCTTGAAGGTGCTAAACCCAAACGGATCCTTTAAGGGCGTCATTCCAGGCGTAGAGGCCCATGCACAGGCTCAATTACACTGGAAGTGGTCTTCGGATCCCCGGATAACTTCCGAAGCGAAGAGTTAATCTTCGATATAGTCCCGTTCCGCAGTGGTTATCACGCGCTGCTCGGGCGAACCACATTTGCTAGATTCAATGCGGTACCACATTATGCATACCTCAAGCTCAAGATGCCAGGACCTCGCGGAGTTATTACAGTCAATGGAAACACAGAGCGCTCTCTCCGAACAGAGGAGCACACCGCGGCCCTCGCAGCAGAAGCGCAAAGCAGCCTCTCAAGGCAATCAACCAGTTCGGCGCTTCAAAGCCCGGACACCTTCAAGCGCGCTCGGGGCAATCGGCAAATAGACCGCCTGGCGCGATCTGAGCTCGCGTAGCAATACGGCGGCCACCCCAATCCCAGCCCAACGGCGAAACTCGTGCCGCGCGTACATAACTACGCATTAAAAATACCATGGGCACAGGTGGGGAGGGGGGCACAACTGCGGCACGCCCCAAGACGCGGCTTAAACCGCACTAGGGGCTTCCCGTTTGGTTATTTTTCTTTTTTTTTCTAGCGACCGTTAATCTACTGATTATAATTAACGTCTCCAATGTCAAGAACAAACCTATTGCCGATGAGCAAAATCGAAGGGATGGTGGAGGCAAGGACCGAGAGGGAGAGACAACTGAACAGCTACGCTATCACACCCACCGAGTTCCTAAAGGCCTGGAGCGTTACTTCAAACAGCCCACTGACAGAGGCTAATACCCTTTTAATGTGTTATAATATATTTTCTCTTCTTATTTCTTTTGCCACGGACTGGTTCAAGGTGCTACTATGATTTCACATCCTTATACTGCTTATCGCCACCTCACGGTCCATTTAGCTCACTAATATTGCCGGCCCTTGATAACGACTATTATTGCATTCCTGTTATATATATAGCTATATATATCCATTACGACTTAATGACGCCTTGCAACCGTACACTTTGGTACGGCCAATACACAGGGGCTTACGTACCCCACAATATGGTGTGAAAAGTCTGAACACTTTCACAAGTGCGGCACCCCAAACTTATAGCATTATATGCATCAGCTCCGAATCATGTCTTTGGTCAAATGTTGGGTTTGCCCGGCTCCTATGTTTTGGTACCTTACGTTCCGCTCTATCGGCTAAGGTAGCGCTAGGAGAACTACTGCGATTGTGCCCCGGTTCTGCCGGGCTAGCACCTCAGTAGAGAAAGCTAAAACTGACTGTCATGATAAGGCGAGAGACTGGTCGCTGTTCGGCGAGGTTTTCGAGTCCCTAAAGACTTATGCCGCTTAGGGCGAGGGGCCGGCCCTGTCCGGCTTAAAGGCATGTATCGCGCCCCAAATTCGGCCTTCCGAATACCAGGGGCTTCGCCGAAATTTAAAATTATAGAATTCTATGGCTAAGTGAGAGTGATAAAGCATTATTAGTCCGGTTGCCTTGTTCGTTGTGCTGAGCACCTCCCTCGAAGGACCCAAAAATGGGAACAAGAGTGCTCAGGTTTATCCCGAACACCCCAGCACTCGTGGCATGGGGGCAGAAGCCGAGGACTAGCCATCTCTCAGATTGGATAAACAGCCAAACAGAAGGTAATATTTTAAATTCACACAAGCGTTGCATAGCGCATATGAAACAAGTTTTCATCATACAGGATCACACGAGCAAGTTTACTCAAATATTACATCCTTTGAACATTCGTCCGCCTACAAGACGGGCACCCTTCAGGACACCCTCATAATAAATTTCGGGGGTGCGATGCTCCTTGCCCTGCGGCGGCCCTTCCTTGATCAGCTTCACAGCGTCTAGCTTGGCCCACTGCACCTTCACACGGGCGAAAGCCCGCGTGCACCTTCGATGCAGACGGACCGCTTGACGACCTCCAGCCGTGGGCAGGCATCCACAAGCCGCCTCACCAGGCCGAAGTAGCTGTTCGGAAGGGCGTCGCCAGGCCACAGCCGGACTATAAGGCCCTTCATGGCCTGTTCGGCCGCCTTGTGCAGCTCGACCAGCTGCTTTAGCTGGTCGCTCAGAGGCATCGGGTGTTCGGTCCCAGTATACTGAGACCAGAACAGCTTCTCCGTTGAGCTTCCCTCCTCGGCCTGGTAAAACTGTGCGGCATCCGACACGCTGCGGGGCAAATCTGCGAATGCTCCTGGAGAGCTCCGAATTCGGGTAAGTAATCGGTAATTTATTTTACATGCTTGCTCTGCATATAGAATGCCTTACCCGCCGCTATCTTCTTCATTGCGTCGATCTCCTGGAGGGCCTTTTGGGCTTCGGCCTTGGCACTTTTTGCGCTCTCGAGGGCCGCGGCAAGCTCAGACTCCTCGTGTCTTCGAGTCAAGCTCCAACGCCTCGTGCTTCGCCACGAGAGCCTGGAGCTCTTGCTGCACCTCGCCCACCCGAGCCTCGTGCTTCTCTCGCTCGGTGCGCTCCTTGGCCGCTTTATCTTCGGCCTTGGTTAGCGCTTGCTTCAGGGTCGCCACCTCGGTCGTGGCCCCTGGCAAACATACGATGATCCTGTCATTTTGCAATCGCGTCTCTTTTATATATACATATCTATAGACAGGGTATTACTTACCCTTGTTCTCCTCGAGCTGCCTCTTGGCAAGGCCGAGCTCTTTCCTGGACCCCTCGAGGTCCTGCTTCAGTACGGCGACCTCCGCAGTCAGTGCGGCGGACGCCAGCAGCGAAGCCTGCATATGCATATTGACATACTTATATTAGACTCCTGCGATATTATTTGATCCTCTGTTCGGCTTTTCTTTGTGAACACCGAACAAAGCATCAGGGGCTACTGTCTATGCGGTAATATTTCTACTACATTTTAAAACACTTACCTCAAAGCCTGTTAGAAGGCTGGCACAGGCTTCAGTCAATCCGCTCTTGGCGGACTGAACCTTCTGGATCACCGCACTCATGATAGTGCGGTGCTCCTCGTCGATGGAAGCGCTGCGAAGCGCTTCCAGCAGATTGTCCGGCGCCTCTGGATGGACAGAGGTCACCGGCACAGGCGTCTTGCCCCTCTTAGAAGGAGGCCGCCTGCCCGAGCCCGGAACCGCTGGAGGGTCCGGCGCGGTGTTCGGCTGAGGGCCGAACTCGGAGCTCTCAGGGGCCCCGTCCCCTCGGCTCCCGGAGTCCGGAAGGTCGCCTTGAGGCGCCTCCGGGACTGTCTCCCCTCGATCCGGTGCCTCTTGAGACAACACCTCGGCGTCGTCGGCAGGATGAGGGGAGGTGGCGGTCGGGACTGGATCGCTATCCATGTCCGACGAGCCCAAGGAGCCGTCCGATGATACCTCGATATTGGCTCGTGGCGGCCTGCATAATTATGTTCGGCGATTAGGGAAAACAGTGCGACAAAGGAATCCTATGAGTTACTCTGGTATCCGAATACTTACGATCTCCCCGGGGGCTTGGCCCTGGGCAACCACTCGTCTTCGCCTTCGTCGGCGCGGTGGAACTGTCCGGAAGGAGAGTCCTTCCCTTCTTGGACCCTCCGGCCTCCCCAGTTGGGGCGGCCTTCCTTTTCTTGTCTCCCCCAGTCGGTGGGGGAGCATCTTCTTCTTCTTCTTCCTCGTCTTCAGGGGAAGAGTGCGCCGCAGAGTCATCGGACGGTGAGTCCGACGACGCCTGGCGTCGGGAACTCTTTCAGGGTTCCCTTGGCCTTCTTGGTCTTCTCCGGCACCTTATAAGGGGCCGGAGTCAACATCTTCGCCAGAAGAGCGTCTGCGGGGCCTTCGGGCAAAGGAGCCGGACAGTCGATCTGTCCGGCCATCTTCTGCCAGTCCTGTCAAAGGTACGGGAGTTTAGATCCCGCATAGAGTCAATCTATAAAAAAATAAGTATCCTGTGAAAGGTAAAGCAGCTTACCGCACTGGCTTGGCGCTTCGCGCTGAATCCGCGATCCTCAGTAATAGGAGGGGGGACCTCGGCACTTTTGAACAGCACCCTCCAGGCATCTTCATGAGTCGTGTCGAAGAGCCTGTTCAGAGTTCGGTGCTGCGCCGGGTCGAACTCCCACAAGTTGAACTCCCGTTGTTGGCACGGGAGGATCCGGCGGATGAGCATAACTTGGACTATGTTGACAAGCTTGAGCTTCTTGTTCACCATGTTTTGAATACATGTTTGGAGTCCGGTCAGCTCTTCCGAACTACCCCAGGACAGGCCCTTCTCTTTCCAGGAGGTGAGCCGCGTGGGGATGCCAGATCGGAACTCGGGGGCCGCTGCCCATACAGGGTCGCGCGGCTCGGTGATGTAGAACCACCCCGATTGCCACCCCTTTATGGTTTCCACAAAGGAGCCCTCGAGCCATGTTACGTTGGGCATCTTGCCCACCATGGCGCCTCCGCACTCCGCCTGGCGGCCGCCCACCACCTTCGGCTTGACATTGAAGGTCTTCAGCCATAAGCCGAAGTGGGGCTTGATGCGGAGGAAGGCCTCGCACACGACGATAAACGCCGAGATGTTGAGGATGAAGTTCGGGGCCAGATCGTGGAAATCCAGGCCGTAATAGAACATGAGCCCCCGGACGAATGGATGGAGAGGGAATCCCAGTCCGCGGAGGAAATGGGTGAGGAATACTACCCTCTCATGGGGCCTGGGGGTGGGGATGAGCTGCCCCTCATCTGGGAGCCGGTGCGCGATGTCGTCGGGCAGGTATCCGGCTCTCCTCAGTTTCTTGATGTCTCCCTCCGTGACGGAGGAGACCATCCACCTGCCTCCCGCTCCGGACATGGTTGGAGAAGGTTGAGGTGGGAAGTGTGGACTTGGGCGCTAGAGCTCGAGTGTGCGAAAACGGATGAGCAAAGGAGGAAGAAGGCGTGGATAGAAAGGTGAATCCTTATCCCTTTATATGGGCGGACGAAGCTAAGCGTCCCCACTTGCCTGGTAAAACTCGCTTATCCCCCAAGCGCCGAATTGATGGCGCGGTTGGGTTACCCACGCCCGTATTGATGAGAATCCCGTAATAAGGGGACACGATCTCTGCTTTGACAAGACGTGTCGAAAAACTGCCTCGCGTTATGTGCGGGGCTGGTTAAAGGGAACGGTTCGAATAATCACCGGGCCATGACATAACGTCATGCTGCCAAAACAAGCCAGCAAATTAGATCTGCGAAAATATTATTCTCTCTACGGTGGAATGTGGAACTTATTTTGCAGGGTCGGACACTATCCTCGTATTCAAATTCTTCTGTGATGTATTCGGAGAAGGAACCCGCCTTGCAATGCCGAAGACAATACTGCGCGCCGGACTCATCGTCATTGAAGCCTGGTTCAGGGGCTACTGAGGGAGTCCTGGATTAGGGGGTCTCCGGACAGCCGGACTATCTCCATTGGCCGGACTGTTAGACTATGAAGATACAAGATTGAAGACTTCGTCTCGTGTCCGGATGGGACTCTACTTGGCATGGAAGGCAAGCTAGGCAATACGGATATGGATATCTCCTCCTTTGTAACCGACCTTGTGTAACCCTAACCCTCTCCGGTGTCTATATAAACCGAAGGTTTAGTCTGTAGGACAACAATCATAACATACAATCATACCATAGGCTAGCTTCTAGGGTTTAGCCTCTCTGATCTCGTGGTAGATCTACTCTTGTACTACCCATATCATCAATATAATCAAGCAGGACGTAGGGTTTTACCTCATCAAAAGGGCCCGAACCTGGGTAAAACATCGTGTCCCCTGCCTCCTGTTACCATCCGCCTAGACGCACAGTTCGGGACCCCCTACCCGAGATCCGCCGGTTTTGACACCGACAGGGGGTTCATTTTTGTGCGTAATAAGGAGGCACTTCCGGTGGGTCCGAGCTGACAGCAGGGGGAACTTTTTCGAAAATACGGTGGCCCGTCGGGTGGGTCCCACAGTCAGGGGAAAACGTTTTTTTCGTGAAATACTGGTGCGTCCGGTGGGTCCCTGCTGTCAGGTGGAGGAATAATTATTTTCGCGTAATAAGGAGGCACTTCCTTGCGGCTGCCATGGACCCAGCTGTCAGCCTCTCCACATACAGTATTCTTCCGATGGAATTCGGTCGTTGACCACATTGACCACGCCGCCGAGAGCACCACGGCGGTGGACGACGGCGAGGCCTAGGAAGGGGACGACGCGGAGCCGGGGAAGACGCGGCAGTGGATGCCCACGCGGAGAGGAGTACGAGGGTTCACTGGTTCGGCTGCGCTGCCGTCGCCGCAGAATAACAGGGGGTGTGGGTGAGTGGAGTGGAGGGATGGCCTGGCCAGCGGTGGGAGTAGTATGGGGGCGGTGAGGCCTCCGCGGCAGCACAGCCGGCCACGGGAGGCAGGAGCAGGCGGCACGACCGGCGCTGCTTTGGGCGGCTGGAGCAAGAAGACCAGAGGTTGAAGAAGCACTACGGCCGTTGGATGGACATCGTACGGTCAGTCGAGCTAGAATCGTGCATATTGACTAAGTTGACAAAGCCCTTCGTCCCCGTCAACTTAGTAGGCCCACTATACTGGGTCCCAGCTAGCAGGGGGAGTATTCATTTTTTGTGCGTAATAAGGAGGCACTTCCTTGCGTGCGAAGATATAGCTGGTGGGTCCGAGCTGTCAGCGGCGGTAACGTTTTTTTCGAAATACAGAGGCCCTTTCGGTGGGTCCCAGATGTCAGGTGGAGGAATCATTATTTTGCGCGTAATAAGGAGGCATTTCCTTGCGTGCGGCCGTGGACCCAGCTGTCGGCCTCTCCACGTACAGTCCACTTCAAATGCATGTCGGTCGTTGACCACGTTGACCAGGCCGCGCCGAGAGCACCAGGGCGGTGGACGACGGCGAGGCCTAGGAAGGGAACGACATGGAGCACCCCGGAATGTAATTTACCTTATCTGTATCCCAACTCTTGCCGTTTCCGGCGCTAAGTTATTTTATTTTCCTCGGTCGGGTTTTTGTCTCCGTGTGTTGTTGTGCTTGTCATGCATCTCATATCATGTCATCATGTGCATTGCATTTGCATACGTGTTCGTCTCATGCATCCGAGCATTTTCCCCGTTGTCCGTTTTGCATTCCGGCGCTCCTATCTCCTCCGGTGGTCCTTTCTACCTCTTTTCGTGTGTGGGGGTTAAACATTTCCGGATTGGACCGAGACTTGCCATGCGGCCTTGGTTTACTACCGGTAGACCGCCTGTCAAGTTTCGTGCCATTTGGACTTCGTTTGATACTCCAACGGTTAACCGAGGGACCGAGAAGGCCTCGTGTGTGTTGCAGCCCAACACCCCTTCCAATTTGGCCCAAAACCCACCAACCCTCTCCATCATCTAGAGTGTTCGATCACGATCGCGTGGCCGCAAACCGTGCTCAATTTGGAGCCTCCTAGCTCCTCCTACCTATAAAAAGGTCCCCCCCCTCGAAAATTCCCGGATCCCCTCCTTCCCAAAAACCCTAAAAATCGCCCCGCCGCCACCGGACACGTCCGCCCCGCCGGACGACCGCCGCCCGCGCCGCGCCAATCAGCGCGCGACACGTGGCAGCCCCACCCCGCGCCGCGGCCCGCCGAGCGCTCGGCCCCCGCGGCCAGATCCGCCGCCGCCGCCCGCCTTCATCCCTCCGCTCGCGCCGCTCCGACTCCGCCCACGCGCCGCGCCTGCTACCTCGTCGCTGTTCGCGCACACCGACCTCGCCTCACGCCGCCACCTCCTCGCTCTGCCTCAGCGCCCTTGCGGCCGGTGACCCACCGCCGACCAGCGCCGCCCCGGCAAGTTCCCTCTTCGGCGACCTCGTCGACGCCGGCCGCAGCGTCCTTTAACTCCGGCGAACCTCCGGTGAACAGTGCGTGCTACAGTGCTCGGCCAGATCTTAGATCCAAAAACCCTAGGGTTGACTTTCCCCTCTCCCCTTATTTTTTTGCAATCTTCATCATGTCGTATCTCTGCATCCGTAGCTCCGATTTGTGCGTGTAGCATATCAAAATGTTCGTCTCGACGAGTACATCATTTCATCTCATTGCATCATTTTCATTTGAGCTCATCTTGATGCCCGAAATGCTGTTGGAAGAGGGCTATGTGAGAATTTGTCAGATCTGTTTCATCAAATAGCTATTTGTCATTTTTGCCATGTTTAATGTGTGCATGCTATGATCCTGAGCTCTACATGTGTTTTGTTATATGCCATGCCATCTTTACAGAGGTGCTTGCCATGTATTTTTGTGATATTGTGGTGACTAGCACAAGCTTGCAAAGTAGCGTAATCGGTAATGCTGATTTCAGGGACTTAGAATTTCACTAAGTCCTTGTCCTGATTTTGTCGTTATGCCATATGTTCATGTTGTTTCCTAGTGATCCGTGCCTCTTTTGAGGATGATCAGTAAGGATGTTTTGTTAACATTGTGGTGCTCTATCCATCCATGTCTTTGTTTGCATTTATGGAGCACCCTAGCTTGAGTCAATCGAGCTCTACTTTTGCTATAAATAATCCTGGCAGATTGTTGACATGTTTAGCGATTTTGCCGAGGATGTTGCTATTGATCCGTGCATGCTATGATTGTTGTTCTTGCCATGTCTAGCTTCTATGATATGTATTCTTGATGGGTGTATGCTTAGTTTGTCATGCCATGCTCTGTAGTGAGTGCATCGAGCTCGTAAACATGCCTACTCGTTAACTGATTTGCATGCTCCAGTTTTTCACCAAGTCTGAATCTGTTTATGTTTTTGCCATGTTCACATGCTTGCAATTGTATTTTCTGATCCCTTTTGGCTCAAGGTCACTAAGGGACTTTTGTTAAGTGCTTTGAGTAGCTTCATGCCATGCCTTGCTTTGCCATGTTAAGTTCCTGTAGCATGTAGTTTTCATGCTCTAAAGTGTGCTTCCTGATGATAAATTCCAGACTTGTGTTAATTTCACTAAGTCTGAAACCTGTTATCATTTTGCACTTTTGCCATGCTTGTTTGAACCTGTTAATGATGAATTAGCCATAGCTCAGTGTTCATCTTTTGTCAAGCATCATGAGTGGATCCCTGCCATGTATTTTGTTGTCATGTTTGAGTGCTGTAGCATATTTATCTTGATGCATTTAGTTGGTCACTTGCTGATTATCGCAGACCGGTGCCATATTTGTTTTGCTTGCCATTTCCAAACCGTGCATCCGATTCCGGTGATCTTTATATCGATTTCAACCGAAATCACCTCACCTTTCCAGTGGCACTCTTGGATTTCCAAGTTGAGGCCAGGTTCAATCATTCCTTGTCAAATCTTGCATATGCATCACATACCGCATCCCGCATATCATACCATGTTTGCATCATGTTGTTTGAGCATTGCACGTGGTTGATTGTGTTCCGTTTGCTTGTTGTTCTTGTTTGGGTAGAGCCGGGAGACGAGTTCGTGAACGAGGAGCCCGTTGAGTTCGCTTACGAGGATCAAGTCAACTCTGACAACTTTGCAGGCAAGATGATCATACCCTCGAAATCACTTCTATCTTTGCTTGCTAGATGCTCGCTCTTTTGCTATGCCTATGCTACGATGCCTACCACTTGCTTATCATGCCTCCCAAATTGCCATGTCAAACCTCTAACCCACCATGTCCTAGCAAACCGTTGATTGGCTATGTTACCGCTTTGCTCAGCCCCTCTTATAGCGTTGCTAGTTGCAGGTGAAGATTGGAGATCGTTCCTTGTTGGAACATTGTTTATTGTTGGGATATCACCATTATTATCTTGTTATCTTAATGCACCTATATACTTGGTAAAGGGTGGAAGGCTCGGCCTTTTGCCTAGTGTTTTGTTCCACTCTTGCCGCCCTAGTTTCCGTCATATCGGTGTTATGTTCCCGGATTTTGCGTTCCTTACGCGGTTGGGTTATAATGGGAACCCCTTGACAGTTCGCCTTGAATAAAACTCCTCCAGCAATGCCCAACCTTGGTTTTACCATTTTGCCACCTAGCCTCTTTTTCCCTTGGGTTTCCGGAGCCCAAGGGTCATCTTTATTTAAACCCCCCTGGGCCAGTGCTCCTCTGAGTGTTGGTCCGACTGAGCTACCTGCGGGGCCACCTCGGGAAACTTGAGGGTTGGTTTTACTCGACTAGTCTCATCTGAGTGTGCCCTGAGAACGAGATATGTGCAGCTCCTATCGGGATTTGTCGGCACATTCGGGCGGTGTTGCTGGACTTGTTTTACCATTGTCGAGGATGTCTTGTAACCGGGATTCCGAGCCTGATCGGGTCTTCCCGCTAGAAGGAATATCCTTCGTTGACCGTGAGAGCTTGTGATGGGCTAAGTTGGGACTCCCCTGCAGGGATTTGAACTTTCGAAAGCCGTGCCCGCGGTTATGGGCAGATGGGAATTTGTTAATGTCCGGTTGTAGATAACATGAAACTTAACTTAATTAAAATGAATCAACCGCGTGTGTAACCGTGATGGTCTCTTCTCGGCGGAGTCCGGGAAGTGAACACGGTGTTGGAGTAATGCTTGACGTAGGTTGTTCTAGGATCACTTCTTGATCATAGTTCTTCGTTCGTGCTTTGCCTTCTCTTCTCGCTCTCTTTTGCGAATAGGTTAGCCACCATATATGCTAGTCGCTTGCTGCAGCTCCACATCATACCTTCTTACCTATAAGCTTAAATAGTCTTGATCGCGAGGGTGCGAGATTGCTGAGTCCCCGTGACTCACAGTTTACTTCCAAAACCAGATGCAGGGACCGATGATACCGTTCCAGATGATGCGCTTGAGCTCAAGTGGGAGTTCGATGAAGACTCTCGCCGTTACTATGTGTCTTTCCCAGATGATCAGTAGTGGTGCCCAGTTGGGGCGATCGGGGACCGTGTCGCATGTGGGGTTGATCTTTATTTTGGTACCGTAGTCGGACCATGAGTGTATTGGATGATTGTAATGTTATTCATGTATTTGTGTGACGTGGCGAGTGTAAGCCAACTATGTACCTTTTCCCTTTTATCTATTTACATGGGTTGTTGTGAAGATTACCTTACTTGCGACATTGCTTTCAATGCGGTTATGCCTCTAAGTCGTGCTTCGACACGTAGGAGATATAGCCGCATCGAGGGCGTTACAAGTTGGTAATCAGAGCCTTCCCCGACCTTAGGAGCCCCCTGCTTGATCGAATCGTTGGCGTTGTTGAGTCTAGAAAAATGTTTTGAGTTATTAGGATTATATATATCGGAGAGTTAGGAATTTTTTACTCCCCAGTCCCTTCATCGCTCTGGTAAGGCATCCTGACGTAGAGTTTTGACTCTTCTCTTCTCAAATTTCACTAAATTTTTTTAGGATCACGCGGGTATCTTGGAATCGTTCGATCGATTTGTGACGAGAACATTGTTCTTGGTGCCTCCTGTCATTTAGGGGTTGTGGCAGTGTCCCGGGGAGTTGAGCTCCGAGGTGTTGTCGTCACAATTTTATCATTGAGATTCTGGAATACCTGAGTTTCGCCGACATCGAAAATCTCTTTTATGCAGTTGTTGGTGAGATAACCTCGACGCCACCCAGTACTGGGGCGGGAGTTCGGGAGTATTGCCATAACTCGTATAACGGATGCTTTTCGAAGGTTGAGGTAGACGATTTCCGAAGGTTTCTCGGTTATGTGTTGAAGGATGGATACAGCTGGATGTAGGATTTGCTAGATTTGGGTGAGATATTATGCTTCCCCTGTATCCCCAACACCTGATTGCATAACCGGAAAGGTTCGGGAGTTTCATAGGTGGGAATTCTTGTAGCTCTAGTTCTTCTTCCGCGGATATTTGGTTTGAGATTGGGTGATCCTTACCGAGTATTCGTTCTTGTTCCGTACCTTGTTGTTTTTCTTCTACCTCAATTCTAAGTGGCTTCTCAATTTATGGATATGTGACCATTTCAATTGGAATGCATTCGTTCATTTTGTTCGGATGTGAAGACTATATGTTGCAATTTCAACCCGTTTGATTCAGCTTCAATATTTGTCTGTCAATGTGCTAATGGATGTCAACCTCTTCAGGATGGCTCCTCCAACGCGCACGACTCCGAATCCTGATCCGCCACCACCACCTCCACCTCCGGAGGCATGGCAAGCTGTGATGGCCGCTACCAATGCAAACACGCAGCTGATCATGCAACTTCTTCAAGAGCGCAACCAAGGGAACCAGGGCCATGGCAACAATCAGAATCAGTTTGCTACACTCAACCAGTTCCTTGCTAACCAGCCAAAGACCTTCAGCAATTGTGTTGAGGCAACAGACGCTGATGATTGGCTCGTGGACATATGCAAGCATTTCGAGGGT
>NC_053023.1:651948006-652038920 GCF_003073215.2 Triticum urartu | reverse complement strand
TAGCACGCGATATGTGGCGGCGGCTCAACGCACCACATGGGGGCTCACATGGCAACAAAGTGCCTCTTGGAGGACAAGGGGTAAACCCTTGAAAAGTTGCTCCCGATAATTCCTATATATCGCCTGGTGCGATAAAGTGTCAAGCAATCGCACTGGCGACCGCGAGGATGGGCTGGCCCAACTCAACGTGAGCGGTAGCGTTTTTCTTCTTTTGTCGGTGTCTTTTATCTTTTATGGGTTTCTTCCATTTTTTTCTCTCTTCTTATTCTAAATTCCAAAGCCCAGAAGCCCAGTTGCGGTTTTTCCCTTTGTAAGAAGAAAAAAATGTCTTTCCCTTTTGACGAAAGCAATTCTGTACTTCTATTACGAAGCGAAACTATGCTTCTTTTGAAAGCACAGATTTTTTTTTCCTTTCTGAGAAGCACTCACGGAATCAAATTTGTATTTCCACGAGAACCAATTATGCTTTTCATGGAAGCACATATTATTTTTCATTTTTTGTTAAGCACAAATGTCGATCCCGCGTAAGAAAATCTGTGCTTCCACGAAGCACAATTGTTTTTGGAAGCACAAATAAAAAATATTTTCCTAAAAAATGTTTGAGATTCAAAATAATAATAATAATAATTGCAGCAAAATGTAGGGAATACCATGCAAAAACCAAAAAGCCTAAAACCATCTAAAACCTGAAAACGCATATAGAAAAATAAAAAACAAAATCTAGAAGGAGCCGATAGCACGCGATATGTGGCGGCGGCTCAACGCAC
Source organism: Triticum urartu (assembly GCF_003073215.2). Lineage (NCBI taxonomy): Eukaryota > Viridiplantae > Streptophyta > Magnoliopsida > Poales > Poaceae > Triticum > Triticum urartu. The sequence goes on along the minus strand of NC_053023.1, from coordinate 652,038,153 downwards.
CACATGGGGCGCTCACATGGCAACAAAGTGGCCCTTGGAGGACAAGGGGTAAACCCTTGAAAAGTTGCTCCCGGTAATTCTTATATATCGCCTGGTGCGATAAAGTGTCAAGCAATCCCACTGGATCTGGGTGCAGAAATGCCACGTCCCTCACAGGGTCTTTATTGCATCAACAAAACATAGATGCTTGCCATGGAGAGCTACACATCGGTTCATGTACACTAATCACGAGTTCAAATGTATAATAAATCTGTTGAAAGCTTGTTCTGCAACAATTGCGAACCCGAATCCTAAAGCAGCTAAAGAAGATGGATTTAATTTCCATCAGGCTCTGCCGAAAGTGAGTCTTCAATTTTGGCAGTCAAAGAGTTACACGAATGGTGAAACTTCACTACGGTAGAAGAACACGCCTGTTGGTCCTCCTGCCGGTAAGAGGGCCACCATGACAATGCTACCGGCACCTTCCTCCGCCGTCAGTTCTCCAGTGTCGTAGTTGATGTCAGTCATGCAATAGCCAGGGTGCACGGAGTTGGCGCGCAACGCCGGGAAATTCTTTGCCATTATCCTCGTGTAGCCATTGATCAGAGCCTTGGACACCTTGTAGGCCAAGTACTCTGAATCAGCAGGCCATCCTTGAGATTTCAGTAGGCCATTCTTGTAGCCATTCAGGAACAATCTTGACATCTCATCTAGCCTCTCTATCGTCAGGTTTTCGATGTTGTTCAGCTCCTGCTTGAGGTCCTCGCCGCTGAAATACTGGAGCAGAAGAAGCAAAGAACATGATTTTCAACATGTGCAACATGAGTTAGCCCTTATAAACTGATGACAAGCGTACTAGTTGAAGATAAGTTTACTCGGAGTAATCCGTAGTTTGACGACACGTTGACAAGTCTTCCGCCAGAGGAGGCCTGAAGGAGAGGGAGGAGTGCTTCCGTGACGTACTTGGTGCCGAAGTAGTTTATTCTCAAGCATTCTTCAGCTTCGTCGTAGGTCTCCGTGGAGTGCTCTAGTAACCACTGGAGCCTCTCCGTTGCATTCCTGCCTACAAGCTAGTAGTATTTGATTCAGCCACATAGCCTAGTCATTCACTTAGCTCCAGTAAAGAAACGAAGAAAAAGGAAAGTGCAAACATGAAACTTTTTCTTTTCTTCAAATTGCGTTGCTCACACGAACTACTGTTAAATTTTCTTCTGAAGAATACAGGATCTACAAAATATTTAGTGTGAAGTGTTGAACAATCAAAATGGGCGTACAACATCCTGAAGTGGTGCCGTGGTGTCAATCTCTGCGGTTGCACCTATAACTCCTGCGTTGTTGATCTGCAAAGCTTTCAAAGTGCACATGAGAACTTAGTGCAAAGAAGATATCAATACTTAGTCAAGAGACAAATGGGCGTACCGGCGTACCAATAAATCTAGCTTGCCGAACTTGTTCTTCACAAAGTCAGCCAGGCGGGCAGCGCTGGATGGATCACTGACATCGAGCTTGTGATACACCACATCGGATAGCCCGGACGCGTGCAGCCGGCGCGCCGCTTCATTACCCCTCGTCTCGTCTCTCGCCGTCAGGACGACGGCGACGCCCTTGGAGGCCAGCTGCCTGCATACCTCCAGCCCAATTCCTTTGTTCCCTCCGGTAACAACAGCGACCCTGGAAAGAAACACAGATCTACACAAGTTCAACTCTGAACGGTGAACACTGAACTGCACGCATGAACAAGTTAAGTATGGTCTGATCCGGGTGCCTTTTCTCGGAGGGGTTGGAGACGGCGCGCATCTCCATTTACAAGAGCGTTTGCTGCAACGCAAGAGTCTGGAGGCGAGACCGAAGTGTGCTACTTTAACTCGGCTCTAATCGCTCAAGGTGTGCTGCTTCTAACGCGACTACGTGTATGTATGCCATCGTTATCACTGAATGAGTCAAAACTTGCCGTGTTGCACTCGTCGCCGCCGGCCGATTTCTCTATGGCCGCGTCCACCTCGTCTCCTTTCAAAGTTCACCCCATCTTCTCAGGTGCTTTTTTTTTTAGCATCAGTACAGACACAAACGCTCATATACACGCGCATACATTCACCCCTATGAACGCACACACGCACACCCTACCCCTATGAGCACCTTCGAGAGACTGAGCCGGCATATCATTTTGAGATTTACGAAGTCACCGTGGGCGCCTCGTCGTCGACGGGAACGTCTCCTCCCACTGAAAGCGCATCGCCGGAAATTCTGAAATAAATCCATGAATAATGCGAGCACCAGGATTTGAACCCTGATGGGTTGGGGATACCACTGTCCACCTAACCAACTCAACCACAGGTTGATTCGCTCCATCTTCTCAGGTGCTGACAGGTCATGCATGTATGTCACTTATTGTGACCTGGTTGTTTTCTTTTTTTCCATAGAATTCGTTTGATTAAAATATTTTATCGCTTAAACTATGTGTCCAAATCTCGAACCGGTTTCACCATTTAATATCTCGCGTTGAGGTCTTCGAAACAAGATCTTGGGGTAATATGTTCGACAAACTTTTTTCACGAAATACCCACACAAAAAAAGATCGGAAACAAAAATATAAGAAAAATAAAATCAGGTAACCAAAAAAAAGTAACCAAAGAAAAAAAGAATAACAAACAAGGAAGAAAAAACTGAAACCCAGAAGCACGGTTGCGGTTTTTTCCTTTTCGAGAAGAACAAATGTTTTTTCTTTTCTCGTAAAAGCAAATCCGTACTTCTATGAGAAGCAAAACCGTGCTTCTCCTGAAAGCATTGATTTTTTTTCTTTTCCGGGAAGCACTCGCGGAATCAAATTTGTACTTTCATGAGAAGCAAAATTGTGCTTTTCGTAAAAGCACGGATTATTTTTCATTTTTCGAGAAGCGTAACTGCCCTTCTCGCGTAAGCAAATATGTGCTTCCATGATAAGCAAATATGTGCTTCTCGTGGAAGCATAATTTTTTTTCGAAGCACAACAAAAAAAATATTTTCCAAAAAGCATAGTTTGTGATTTATGAAGATAATAATAATAAATGCACTAGAATGTCAGGAATACCACGCAAAAACCAAAAAGCCCAAAAAACCATCTAAAAACTGAAAACGCATACAGAAAAATAAAAAACCGAAATCTAGAGGGAGCGGACAGCACGTGCTATGTAGAGGCGGCCCGACGCACCACATGGGACTCTCACATGGCAATAAAGTGACCCTCGCAGGAGCCGCATAAGTGGTAGCCCTTGAATAGTTGCTCCCGGTAATTCCTATTTGTTGCCTAGTGCGATAAAGTGTCAAGCAATCGCAATGGCGACCGCGAGGATGGGTCGGGCCAACATAACATGAGCGGTAGTGTTTTTCTTCTTTTCTCGGCAGCTTTTATCTTTTACGGTTTTCTTCCATTTATTTCTCTTCTTATTTTTCAAATTTTATTTTAATTTTTGTTTTTGTGCTTGTCCATGGAATTTTGAATTACTTCCAACAACTTACGATGCACCCTTAAAATTGGTTCACATGTCTCATAGACCGTGGCACATATTCAAAATAGTATTATTTGTATGGACATTTTTATTTCTCATGAAAATTACTAGGGGTTGCATGAACTATTTAAACCGCATCAAAATTTTATTTTATATGCTATAATATTCATTGGAGCACATTTCTTCATACCAAAATATAGGTTTATTTTTTTAACAAATGCTAGAAGTTGTGTGAACATTTTATTTGAAAATGTAACATGCACGAATATTGTTCATAACCACTGATACATATTTTGGAAAAAAAACATCTACACATTCAAAATATTTTATTAATAAACATGGTCTATTAAAAAATATTATTATTACTAATAAAGATGATTTCATTAGATCATGGAAACAAACACTAATCGCCTGTCCGAATTAACTGTCTCAAGCTAGGAGCCGAAATGCAAAGCCCACAAATATGGCGGATATATGACAGGTATGAGCGGGTACTTTGCCCCCATTTTTTGTCCCCAGTTACGGACCACGCAGCCACGACCAACGAGGATGGCAAGCCCACAAAGCAGAGTGGTACTAGTACTAGTTCGCAAGCCCGTGAGGTAAGTGTAGCTCTGATTTAAAAACTTTGTGGGATGGACTCCTCATATCTTGGATTGTTTTTTTTTTGGGGGGGGGGGGGGGGGGGGCATTAGATCACGCTCCCGTGACGCTCCCCGCAGCGGCCCGGGAGAACCCTAGATCGCCGCCGCCACCACCCCCTCTCCTCGCTCTCGCCTCCTCGGTGCCTCCGGAGGGCGCCGTCGGGCAAAGCCCGCGCGGCGTCGGCCGGGGGGGGGGGGGGGGGGGGGGGGGGGGAGGGGGCTAGCTCCATCTTCGCAAGGGCCTCGAGCGGCGCGGAGGCGGCTCGCCTTAGGAGGTGCTGGGCTCGGCTTGGCGCGGTCGGGCCTGGGCGGCGGGTGGGCGACGCGGTCGTCGGGGGGGGGGGGCGCTGAGGCGGAGGAGGGAGGCGGCGTCGCCAGCGCGGTGCTGCGCGAGAGCTGGCGAGGCGCTGAGTTGCGCGTGCGCGTGCGTGCGCTGGCGCGAGGCGGGCGAGAGGAAGTCAGGGGTCGGGGCCTGTTGTTGGGCTGCCGACTGGCTTGCTTCTCGGCGCGTTGGGGGCTTCCCAGGTGCGGATCTACCGGGGAGGCTAGCCTGCGACCTTAGGGGCGCGGCTCGAGATGCCTCCAGATCTATCGGGGTAGCTGGCCGGCGACCTCCTAGGCGCGGCCGAGATGTGAACTGTGCTTGTGCGCCTTGGAATTGGTATGCAGGAAGAGCTGGCTAGGCCACAGGCTTGGGTGGGTGTGGCTGCCGGTGAAAGCCGCACTCCGGTTGTGGCCGGAGCAATCAATGGCGGCGCCTATGGGCGTCGTCCCCTTGTTGGAGGCATCGATTGTGCAGCCCCTCCCTTCCCTTGCCTGACATTCTTCAGGGGGGAACTCTAGATCCGGTCTATCGGATCAGACGATGACGATGCTATCGGCTTTGCTCGGTGTCATGTCTCCTCTTGAGGACATCGTCTTGAAGATAGACTCAGTCAGAGGGACTCAGTGCTCTTGTAGGTGGTTGGCGACGGCTCGTGTAGCATCTCCGTGAGAGCAGCAGAAGCACCCTCCACATGCAGAGTGTGTCAGGCGAGTTATGTCAGCCAAGTTCGCGGGATCGAAGCGGCATATGTTTGCTCTATCGGACATAGTGTTCCTTTTTGATGTCGTCAAGTTTTGCGGATATGCTAGTGGCAGCCCGGATTGATACAACGGTTTGTGGTGTGTACTTTGGTAGCGGCGTGAGTGCTCGAGTGCCGGACAGGGTGTGTTGTGGGGTGTTGGCCTTCTGACGTGTTGTAGGTGTTGTGGTGCTTTAAGCCTAGTCTTATCAGGCGCTGTTTAGGTTTTTGCTCGGTTTTCCTTGATAAATTGAGCAACCCCTTTTCATTTTTTCTTTTTCAGCATTCGTCTTATGCGGTGTATTCCTCTTTGGGGTGTTACTTGTAATGCCTGAATTTGGCAGCTCTCCTGCCAACATTTCAAAAAAATTATTTTGGATTGGTTTTCATTGTACTTTGACTACCTATTGCTAAAATTATGCGCCAGCCACTGGTCACAGGTGCTTCCCCAGAGCAACAGTTTTCACATCACAATTAGGCGGTGACATCCATCTCCCGTCACATGCGAAGTCCAAACAAACGTAAACTTTATTCCTTTTTTTGAACTCAACATAGCCTTATTCTTGACTTGGCAGATAAGCGCAACAAAACAGTAGTACTACTACGGATGCTTTTTTCACACGAAGGATGCCTCCTCGCCTTCGGAGAAGTACCTGCCGGTGGGCCCGCCTTCCGGCAGCAGCGCAACGCTGGTGATGTTGCGCGCGCCCTCCTCCGGCGTCAGGATCCCGGAGTTCCTGGTGATGTCCGTCTTCACGTAGCCGGGGTGCGCGCAGTTGACGCGCAGCTCCGGGTGCCTCCTGGCCAGGATCCTCGAGTAGGCGTTCATGGCGGCCTTGGCCACCTTGTACGCCGAGAACTCGGCCGGCCACCCGCGCGCCTCCGCCCCGCCGCTCTCGAAGTCCCTGAGGAACTCGGCCAGCAGCTCGTCCAGCCTCTCCTCCGTCAGTCTGTCGACGCCGTTCAGCTCCTGCTTCAGCTCCTCGCTCCTGAAAAACTGCGGCCGAAAAGGAAGAAAGTTGGCGTCGGATCATGACCTCTTTTCTGTTGCCGTTGGAGGAACTTATTTGATCGACGTATGATGCTTACGCTGAGCAATCCGAAGTTGGAGGAGACGTTGACGATCCTTCCGTCGGACGAGGATCGGAGCAGGGGCAGGAGAGCCTCTGTCACCCGCTTCGTGCCGTAGTAGTTCGTCTGCAGGCCCTGTTTCGCGGTCTCGTACGTCTGCCGGCAGCTGGTCCACATCCAATCGATCCTCTGGCCCGCGTCCATGCCATTGAACTGTTGTGGTATGAACCCATGGAGGAAAATGACATGCATTCAGCGTCGTTTGTACCAGCTGGTGCTTAAGGATAATCTTGAATAGATGACACCGCACTGATTAGTTAAGCAACCGCGTGGCAAGCGTGGTAGGCAACCCCGAATCTTTATATCAATAATAGTCGACTAGTTATGTGCATGATATGACATGTTGATGGGTCAGCGATAATCTTATATGCTCCTGAAACTAAATTGCGCATATGTTTAAAATTGCACGGTTGGCAATACTCTGAAAATGGCCATCTTTTTTTTTTCATTTTGGGGGAGAGCAATGAAACAGTAGTTTTTTTTTTCTATAAAAATAGAAGACAACTGAAACAGTTTGATCTACCAACAAGCTAAACACTCGAAAATAAACGTCAAGATGGCGTTGTTACCGCTTCATCACCGGGAGTTAAACCATAAACTGGATCAATGACATGCTCAATCCCATCAGTCGCGGCGTTATTCACCTGTGAATCACACTTGTTATCAATAACTTGTCATACCAAGGTTTAGTCAAAATATTATTTCATTATTTTGCAACTTATTTTCTTCTAAATCAGAGACAGTTAATATAGATCGGAGGAGTATAATACCGCAGTCTACTAAACAAGCTATTCTCCGGAATAGTATGACAGCGACGGATAAAATGCCCAAAATAGGAAAAAAAATACCAGGATGTCAAGCTTCCCGAAACGGGTCTTGAGGAAATCTGCGAGTCGAGCGATGCTGGAAGCATCCGTGATGTCCAGCTGATGAAAGATGACATGTGCGTGCCCCAGCCGCTTGATCTGCTCGACCGCCGCCGCCCCCCTCGTCTCGTCCCTGGCCGTCAGAACAACCGTGATGGCGCCGCCGCCTGCCAGCTGCTTGCACGCCTCCAGCCCGATCCCTTTGCTCCCGCCGGTGACCACAGCAATCCTGCCAACGCCAGCACATAGCGGCGGAGTTCAGATTTTAGCGACACTGATCGGCGAGAAGAAATACATGGAGATACGGCATGTAGCATGTACCTTGTGTTCAAGGGAGTGGCTCCTTCCATGATCAAGCTTCCGATTCGGAATAGCACTGCGGAGTTGCAGATCGAACCTGAACTTGGATCCAAAAGCGTGAGCTCTCACAGATGAGATCAAACCCTGATGGAAGGAGGAGTCGGCGAGGCCGTGCGCGTCTAGCACTAGCAGGTAGCAGCCGAGGTGGTCAGGTCTCAGGTGGCGTGGCGAGCTGGAAGGGTGTGGGGAAGCGCGGTGGTCGGGCCGCAGCTTTTGTAGAGTGAGAACTGAGAAGAGATGAAATGTGGCGAGAGGGGAATAGGGGCCGGGCCGTTGACCATTACCGATTCCACCTACTGCGGTGCGGCAACAAGTATACTACTCCAAAGCGGCGCGTCGTTTTACATATGCAGAACAATCACGAGGCTGAGGCTACAATTATCGGTAGAATGAGGCGCATGATCTTGGCCTTGATATGACCGTTCTCGACGTGGATGGTGTCTTTGTCCGTGTCCGGGTGTCGGTGGTTCCGTCTTCTGTGTCGTCACCGTACCACCAACAAGGATGGCACCCGATGGCCTCTCCCTGGGAGTCGTCTTTGCTTCGCCAATGTATCCCACCTGCGCCCCATGCCGAGGGTGTGATTCCCAGTGAGAAGGACCGCTGTCACGATGCAATGAACTTCACACCTTTCCTTTTCTACCGTTCACGCATGCCCGTACTGTTACCTAGGGCAGAAAGCATGCATATAGAGATTATATTAAATATATGTATAGAAGTTATGATGATGGACTAAGATAATTTTGAGATTATTTTATGAGTATCACTGAGATTCATGGCATTTTTTGACAGTATAGTGCGAACATGATAGAGACTGATCAAATAAATGACACTTGATTTCATCTACTTATATTCTTCAGGGTCACATGAGGCCCATGACTGAGGTACCATTCACTCATGCCATGTATTGATCATGAAAACTGGAGGGGTGCAGGTACGCAAGCGGCGCATGGAAGCTGATACTTGCAATCTGTTTGCGGAATCCGGCAGCGTGCGGTCCGAGAATGAGAATCATGTGATTGCTGGTAAGTGCTAAATGCATGCGCGTAGCATGATGAATCATTGTCCAGTCCAGGTGCGTAATTTGTTTTAGGACATCTTGGACCCCCCCCCCCCCCCCCCCCCCCCCTCTCTCTCTCTCTCTCTCTCTCTTTTTCTGCTTCCTGTCCTGTTCTTCACAAGTCCCATTTGGCAATACATCAGATTATTCTCTTGACGTAGCTTGTTTAGGCATCGACGTCTCTACTACTATATGGGATTAAAAGGCAGCTTGAAAAACTAAAGCACTAATGGCGAAACAAGTGGAAGAACAATTAAGAAATAAGTAGTTTGTTCTGTATACTAGATTGGACAATGCTTTCCCCCTGGAAGTCCATTGCTGAATCTTAAATCAAGAGAAGTTTTCTTCTTAAGGATCCGAGAAGTTTCGCGAAGTCGCTACAGTGGGCGAGAGATCAGCTAAGACATTTGAGGTAACACAGCAGGCCTGGATTAACATGGCAACTCTCTTGTGATTTGCCTACAGTTAGATGAGTTTACCATTAGTTTACATAGTGTACATAATATATAGACAAGTCAGGTTGCCACAGAAATTTAATCTACCACGAGCATTGTCATCGTTGTTGCATATAAGGTACTTGAAATAAAGCCCATGAGATATGGTTTGAAGAGCACAGTGAAGCGCTCTTTGTATAAATTAGAGAAATCCATGCAATCTTTATTTTAGTTATGTCTCTAGGTATGCCAAAAATTCATGGAGTAGCTCACATATGTCATTATGGTTGTAAATTTAATCATCCGTTCAAGTGCATCAATCTCTAATCTTTATAGGCTTACTGAAGTACTATTTGACATTCTGGCAATTCATTCATTTATATGTGCAGCTGACCATCTCCACATCACAAAAGGACCGTGTAATGACTTATAAGTATTGATATGTTGTCTTGTTTCAATGAGACTATGTTGTGTTTTCCGCATTATTGGTCAAGAAGCTTGAGCTCTACCTTGTAATTATGTGCCATCATGTTTCAGGACGGCTTCAAGAGGTGATAAATAGATATTTCAGATTTTAATTTCTAACTTTTCTTTAAGCATGGTTTACCTATTCAAAAACATTGTTAGTTGCTTTCACTTTGATGCATAGCGGATTCACTTGAAGAAAGGACATTATATAATAGAGCAAATTATAATGTTAATTCAGTAAATTCAGTTTAATTGTTCTTGAACTTCCAAAGAACCAATGAACTTTGTTCTGACTTTTTGAAACAAGATAAGGGAGATAATAGTGTGGTATCGAGGAGTGGATCCCTGAATTTCACATTTGTGTAAGGCATGTACTGATGATATTTGACATGCAAATATTTGTAGAAGTTAATGTGACCACTATATTCATGCATCAAAACTTTATTGTTTGGACATACTACTTCCTCTGTAACTTAATAGTATAGGACATTTTTTGACATTGGCACGGACTTTAAAAATGTCTTATAAAAAGTTACAGAGGGAGTAGCATTTATGTTATTTCCAATTAGAATAAACCATATAGCCTTTTTTGGTCCTTTGTAAACACAAAAGAATGATATTTTTTCATCTTGCATGGCCATGACGGACAAGCAACAAAGCAAAGCAGGGGCAGGTGGGGGTAAGAGTAAGTATCACTTGTCATGTTCAACTCATGGCCAACAAAGAGCAAATATCACTTGAAACTCACTATAGGAAGAATACTGTTGTGATGATTATAAACATATATGTTCCACCTAGTTGCTCAGTTAGTATTAATTTCTTATTACTTCCTTCTTCTTGTAGTCTGATACGTCTCCGTCGTAACTACTTTTCCAAACACTTTTGCCCTTGTTTTGGATTCTAACTTGCATGATTTGAATGGAACTAACCCGGACTGACGTTGTTTTTAGCAGAATTGCCATGGTGTTATTCATGTGCAGAAACAAAAATTCTCGGAATGACCTGAAACTCCACGGAGCGTATTTTTGGAAATAATAAAAAATACTAGCAAAAGATCAAGGCCAGGGGGCCCACACCCTAGCCACGAGGGTGGGGGGCGCGTCCCCTACCTCGTGGCCCCCCTGGAGCTCCTCCGACCTCAACTCCAACTCTATATATTCACTTTCGGGAAGAAAAAATTAGAGAGAAGGATTCATCACGTTTTACGATACGGAGACGCCGCCAAGCCCTAAAACCTCTCGGGAGGGCTGATCTGGAGTCCGTTGGGGGCTCCGGAGAGGGGAATCCGTCGCCGTCTTCATCATCAACTATCCTCCATCACCAATTTCATGATGCTCACCGCCGTGCGTGAGTAATTCCATCGTAGGCTTGCTGGACGGTGATGGGTTGGATGAGATTTATCATGTAATCGAGTTATTTTGTTAGGGTTTGATCCCTAGTATCCACTATGTTCTGAGATTGATGTTGCTATGACTTTGCTATGCTTAATGCTTGTCACTAGGGCCCGAGTGCCATGATTTCAGATCTGGACCTATTATGTTTTCATCAATATATGAGAGTTCTTGATCCTATCTTGCAAGTCTATAGTCACCTACTATGTGTTATGATCCGGCAACCCCGAAGTGACAATAATCGGGACCACTCCCGGTGATGACCGTAGTTTGAGGAGTTCATGTATTCACTATGTGTTAATGCTTTGGTCCGGTACTCTATTAAAAGGAGGCCTTAATATCCCTTAGTTTCCGCTAGGACCCCGCTGCCACGGGAGGGTAGGACAAAAGATGTCATGCAAGTTCTTTTCCATAAGCACGTATGACTATATTCGGAATACATGCCTACATTACATTGATGAATTGGAGCTAGTTCTGTGTCACCCTAGGTTATGACTGTTACATGATGAACCGCATCCGGCATAATTCTCTATCACCGATCCATTGCCTACGAGCTTTCCATATATTGTTCTTCGCTTATTTACTTTTCCATTGCTATTGTTACAATCACTATAAAATACCAAAAACATTACTTTTGTTATCATTACCTTTTGCTACCGTTACCACTACTATCATATTACTTTGCTACTAAATACTTTGCTGCAGATATTAAGTTTCCAGGTGTGGTTAAATTGACAACTCAACTGCTAATACTTGAGAATATTCTTTGGCTCCCCTTGTGTTGAATCGATAAATTTGGGTTGAATACTCTACCCTCGAAAACTGTTGCGATCCCCTATACTTGTGGGTTATCAAGACTATTTTCTGGCATCGTTGCCGGGGAGCATAGCTCTATTATTTGAGTCACTTGGGATTTATATCTGCTTATCATTATGAAGAACTTTAAAGATCCAAGAACCAAGATTTATCCCTCAACTACGAGGGGAGGTAAGGAACTGCCATCTAGCTCTGCACTTGATTCACCTTCTGTTTTGAGTAAGCTTGCGACACCTAAACCTGCTTCTGCTATTGATTCTGATATGTCGCATGTTATTGACGATGCCACTTCTGCTATACATGATACTTATGATGAAACTACTTCTATGCTTGATACTACTGTGCCACTTGGTGAATTTTTGCTAGGGCTAGAGAGAATGAAATTATTGAAACTGATAATATTGATGAAAGTGATGATGAAGACTCTCCCCCTAATAAATATGAATTGCATGTTGTTCCCGAGGGTTATGTTATGGATGAAGAAGCTACTAGAGCTATTTTAGCTTGCAATGATAGATATGACCTAAAGAGGTTATTAGCTAAATGGAAGCAGCAATCCCTTAATGCTAGAATGAAACATGACCCTGCTTTTGCTACTTCACCTATCTGTGTTACTGATAAGGATTATGAATTCTCTGTTGATCCTGATATAATTACTTTGGTTGAATCTGATCCTTTTGATGGCTATGAATCTAAAATTGTTGTGGCACATCTTACTAAATTAAATGATATAGCCACCCTGTTCACTAATGATGAGAGAACTCGCTACTTTTATATCCTTAAAATATTCCCGTTCTCATTAAAGGGTGATGCTAAGATATGGTTTAATTCTCTTGATCCTGGTTGTGTGCGTAGTCCCCAGGATATGATTTATTACTTCTCTGCTAAATATTTCCCTGCTCATAAGAAACAAGCTGCCTTAAGGGATATATATAATTTTGTGCAAATTGAAGAAGAGAGTCTCCCACAAGCTTGGGGGAGGCTTCTCAAATTACTTAATGCTTTGCCTGATCATCCTATTAAGAAAAAATGAAATACTTGATATCTTTTATAATGGACTAACCGATGCTTCCAGAGATTACCTAGATAGTTATGCTCGTTCTGTTTTCAGGGAAAGAACACCGGATGAAGCTGAAATTTTATTGAATAATATGTTGACAAATGAAAATAATTGGACACTTCCTGAGCCAACTCCTGAGCCTATTCCTAAAAAAACTCCGAAGAAAAGAGGTGTTCTATTTCTCAGTCCTGAAGATATGCAAGAGGCAAAGAAATCCATGAAAGAAAAGGGTATTAAAGCTGAAGATGTTAAGAATTTACCTCCTATTGAAGAAATACATGGTCTTAATTTACCGCCTATCGAAGAAATGCATAATTTTAATCCATCTCCTATTGAAGAAATACATGGTCTTGATAACCCGACACAGGTAGTAAAGGTAAATTCTCTCTATAGATATGATAAAGCTGAAATCCCATTTACTAAGTTTGCTGGCCCATGCTTAGATGAGTATGATAAATTTATGGTTAAGCAAGAAGACTTCAATGCTTATTTTGGTAGAGAATTAAAACTCAGTGCTGATATGCTTGAACACTTGGGTGATTATATGGCTAATGTCAAAGGTGAACTTAAACTTATTAGTAAACATGCTTCTATGGTTACCACTCAGTAGAACAAGTACTTAAAGCTCAAAATGATTTGCTCAATGAATTGAATAGTAAGAATAATGATTTTGCTGTTAGAGTGGCTACTAGAACTGGTAAAATGACTCAGGAACCTTTGTATCCTGAAGGCCACCCTAAGAGAATTGAGCAAGATTCCCAGAGAAATAATATAGATGCTCCTAGTCCTTCTAAAAGGAAGAAAAAGAAAAATGATAGGACTTTGTATGCTCCTAGTGAACCTATTGCTGAAACACCTGAGAATCCAAATGATATTTATATTTCTGATGCTGAAACACAATCTGGTAATGAACATGAAACTAGTGATAATGTAAATGATAATGTTCATGTTGATGCTCAACCTAGTAATGATAATGATATAGAAATTGAACCTGCTGTTGATCTTGATAACCCACAATAAAAGAATCAACGTTATGATAAGAAATACTTTGTTGCTAGGAAACATGCTAAAGAAAGAGAACCATGGGTTCAGAAACCCATGCCTTTTCCTCCCAAACCATCCAAGAAAAAGGATGATGAGGATTTTGAGAGTTTTGTTGAAATGATTAGACCTATCATTTTGCGTATGCGATTAACTGATATGCTCAAAATGAATCCTTATGCTAAGTACATGAAAGAAATTGTTACTAATAAAAGAAAGATACCGGAAGCTGAAATTTCCACCATGCTTGCTAATTATTCTTTTAAGGGTGGAATACCTAAGAAGTTAGGAGATCCAGGAGTACCCACTATACCATGCTCCATTAAAAGGAATTATGTTAAAACTGCTTTATGTGATCTCGGAGCCGGTGTTAGTGTTATGCCTCTCTCTTTATATCGTAGACTTGATTTCAATAAGTTGACACCTACTGAAATATCTTTGCAAATGGCTGATAAATCAACTGCTATACTTGTCGATATTTGTGAGGATGTGCCTGTTGTGGTTGCAAACGTTACTATTTTAACGGACTTTGTTATTCTTGATATTCCCGAGGATGATAGTATGTATATTATTTTTGGAAGACCCTTTTGAAATACTGCAGGGTCTGTTATTGATTGCAACAAAGGCAATGTCACTTTTCATGTTAATGGCAATGAGCATACGGTACAATTTCCAAGGAAACAACCTCAAGTCCATAGTGTCAATTCTATTGGAAAATTCCATCGATTATTTTTGGAGGTTTTGAATTTCCTCTGCCTACTGTCAAGAAGAAATATGATATTCTTATTGTTGGGGATGTGCATATCCCCGTTGAGGTAACCTAGTGTTATTCGAAAATTATCCGGTTCCATGTTATTCGGAATGAGTTTGTTAACAAGACTTGATCAACCTTGTTAATGGATTCCTTTTGATGATCATGAGATGGATGAATTTAGAAAACACAACTCTCTGTACCCTCTTTCCACTTTCTGTTATTTATATTAAATAAAATAAAAATAGTATTTTCTCTCTGTTTTCTGATTATCCGTGCAATATAAAAATACCCCAAAAATAAAAGTTCTCCAAATGCCCTGAAATTTAAATATGATTTTTTGGAATATTTGAGAATATTTGGCACTGAGAACACAGCAAGAGGGCATCCACCTGGCCATGAGGGTGGAGGGGGCGCCCTACCCCCTGGGCGAGCCCCCCTGCCTCATGGGCCCATGGTGGCCCTCCTCCACTTATTCCTGCACACACACACACTCCTTCTTCCTCCCACAAACACCATTATCCGGCTCAAGCACGAGTTCTAGCTCATTTTACTACGATTTTCGATCTCCTTGCTCAAAGCACCTCTCACAAAACTGCTTGGGGGGGATTGTTCCTTGGTATGTGACTCCTCCATTGGTCCAATTAGTTTTTGTTCTAGTGCTTTATTCATTGCATATTTTTGCTGCTTAGGTGACCATGTTCTTGAGCTTGCATGTCAAATTTATATGGTTCCAAGTAGTTTTGATGCATGACATAGGCTCTAGGCACTTGTAGGGGTAGTTGCTATCTATTTTGTTGAGTTTGGTTTACTTTTATTTGAAGTTACTAAAAAAATTCAGAAATTTTTCAGAGGAAGAAATATGTTTAGGAAAATGTACCAAGGTGGTTCTTCAAGGAAACAAGGACCCAGGCTTGCAATGCGTGATGCTGATGATGAGCCACCAAGGGATGCTCCAGTGCGGCCTTGTGAATGGCCTTCAGAGGACTTCATGGATCGAGCTGGAATTAATGAAGAATTTAACGCATATTTGTGTAATGCTGATCTTCTGAGCTTCGAGGAAGAAAAATACCGCCGGTACCACTATCTCACTAGTTCCTTTGTGAGGAGGTTTGAATTTTCATCTTCATGTAATTCTCAAACTGTCCTTTTTTGATCTTTATGAAAATTCTTACACTATGGACTTAGAGGACTTTACCACTGCTTGCAAACTTCCACAATGGGGTAGTTGAAAGGATCGATACAGTCGACTAGAGGGGGGGGTGAATAGGAGACTACAAATTTTAATCTTTCTTGTAGATTTTAAGGCTTCGTGGATAAAAGAGTTTACTAGATATGCAACTAGGTGAATGCAACCTATATGACAAGCAAGCTCCAAGAAGAAAAGCTAGGCAACAAACTAGTTATCAAGCCAACAAGCATACAAAAACAAAGGTGTGGGAAAGGATTAACCACAAGTAAGATGAGGACGCGGATTTTAACCCGAAGTTCACTCTTCCTTGGGGAAGAGCTAATCTCTGTTTGGAGCGGTGCCGGAGCCAAAGCTTGCGGAAAGCCACCAAAAGCTCACCGTATTCTCCTTTGAGTCACCCCTAACGAATGAGCCTCGAATCACTCGGGGTTGGTCTTGAAGGTGACCACCACACCTTTACAAACTTCTCCGGAGCACACCACAAGCAAGGAAGCTTCCGGAGGAACCTCTAACCGCCTAGGAGCCCAAGCTCCAAGAGTAACAAGTCAATGGGGAAGAAATGTTGCGGGGAACGCGATTTGGTTTGGTCAAGTTGTAGATCGGGTCTTGCTCTCCCAATCCCCAAAGTTTCAACAAGTTTGGGTGGAGGGATTGAGAGTATTGAGCAAAACGGGGTGTAGCAATGGTGGAGCTCAACAAGACATTAGGGTTAAGGGTTGGAGGAGGAAGAAGGGCCTATTTATAGTGTTTATGTGAGGGTGGGCATTTCTGCTCATTGGACCCCGTGCGCACGGGCTAAGTCAACCCCGTGCGCACGGGGTGTCCAGAGACAAACGCACCACCCCGTGCGCACGGGGGTCAAAAGACCCCGTGCGCACGGGGTATCCAGAGAGTTACGCAGTACCCCGTGCACACAGGGGTCAAAAGACCCCGTGCGCACGGGGTACCTAGAGAGTTACCCAGTACCCCGTGCGCACGGGGGTCAAAAGACCCCGTGCGCACGGGGTACCCAGTAACTTACTGTTGCAACTTTCTGAGTACCACAACACACACACACTAGATACATATGAGGTGGTTGGAGTGGGAAGGGTAAGAGAGAAGGCTCGGGAAAGGCAGTCCCACACAACATTTGTCCACACAGACCTTGTCTTAATAGTGCGGTCTTTCCTATGACTCGAAGCAAACCAAAACTAAACCTTCGAAGCGTCGAAAGACCACGCCTTTGTCCTTTTTGAAATGGGGGGTCGCACATCTCCATCGCGGGTGCTTAGAACCAATAACCTGAGATAAACTTTAGCAACCGATATTAGTTCAACTAACCACATTGTCATCACACCAAAATATAGCTTAAGTGCCATTGCACTTTCAATCTCCCCCTTTTTGGTGCATTGATGACAACGTGGTTAGAGCATGGCAAAGAGAATAAACAGATAGAAAGCCATGGAACAAATAATGATCATGATAGCTCCCCCTATATGTGTGCCCGAAAACAAGAATGCATCTAATACACCCATAGGAGGTTCGACCAAGATCACTACTGATAAGTCATGAGATACATCAACATAAACCTATAACGGTGCCTAGATCTCATGACACAGTGTGGTGAGCACATAATGTGAGACCGAATAATCATAAGCATACGAGGATAATAGCAAGGTACAATAATAAAGCTAGAGTCTCACAACCACACAGACGGAAAGGAAATAAGGGTATCTCAAGCCGACTAAAACCAACCAACAGCGAGAAACACGAGGCTTGATATCTCAACACACCCACGAACACACACACCACACACACCACTTCTCCCCCTTTGTCATCAAGACAACAAAAAGGAGACAAATGGCGACACGAGACCCACTAGACAAGAGGAGGAGCACTCGAGGCATCATCATCATCATCATCAAAACGCCACCCGGCCATTGGGAAAGACTGAGCAGTGGCCTCACTGTCGACATCCTCAGAACCTGGACCGACCTCCTCACCAGCAGCAGCCCTTGCTGCCTTCTGCTCACACCGAACAAGCTTCTCCTTGTTGATTTCCTTGATCTGACGATGCTGAATCGACTAACACATCTTGAACATGTTGCTCAAGGTCTTGAACAATGACTTCTTCTCTCCCTTGGCAAAAATGGCCTCAGAGCCAACTGACTTGGCCTTACCACGAGGGATCCGTGCAGTATAGGACATGCCTGGAGTGTAAGTAGCACGATCCTCAGGCCTAGGGTTGCGCCCCTTCTTGATGGGCACATAGGGAGCAGGAGCAACTGGGGTCCAGTTGGAGTTGCGCTTGGGAACGGCAGTCTTGAAGCTAGCAATGTACTTTGCTGGACAGACGGTCTCAATCAACGCCTGTATGAATGGAGCATAGATCAAGGACTTGTTCTCTTGTACACACTGATGCAGCTCGTAGTACATGAAATCCAGAACATCCACTTTCTTCTTCTGATGAAGATACACAAAGACATCAAGCATTGAGCTCCGAATGTTATGGGAATCCCCCGCCTTTGGAGTGAGGGTGTACCGTAGGATATGGCACATGGTGTCATAGAGGGGCAAGAGGTCTTTTATTGACCCAGTGAAAAATGATTTCTCTTGTTTGTAAGCAAAGGCAATCTCATCCTTAGTGCGCTGTCCACTTTCCCGAACAATGCCAAACTCATCAGAAACAGTCTCTTCATCCATGAATGGGTAGGGAATGATCTCGGAGAACTTTGCCATAGGAGCTGAACACTGATACGTTCCAGACATCCATGTGAGGGTGTGAGCAGAATCATTGGAGAAGTACAGAGTGGCAAAAAACTGCATCACAAGATCTTCATTGTAGGGGTGGTTGAAGGTGACAAACGGAATCAGACCCAATCGTCCAAGAGCGGAGTACACACCGGGATACAGATGATCATTGTCGCGCAAACTCTTAGTGTTGACTTGCTTGTGAGGAGCAAACTTATTTGACTTGGTCATAAGAAGCTCATGATAGATTCTTTGCTGAAATCCATTCTTAAACCGGGGATCGATTCCCATACTCGTGGCCTTAACATACGGATGGTTCTGTCTCTCAGCCCAGATCTCTGGCTTGGTCCACTTGACAAGAGGCATATTCCGGAGGTCACACCTGCCCGGAGTGGCTTCCTCCGGACTAGACTCCTCTCCCTCTTCTTCATCTTCCTCATCACGATCATCTTCTTCATCTTCCTCATCACGATCATCTTCTTCTTCTATCTCATCATCTTGTGATTCATACTCTTCCTCAGATTCATCGGAAGCCTCAACAACGGGCTGCTTTGAGGCTGCACGGTGAGCACGGCCTTGACCTGTCCCAGACCCCTGACCCATGCCTTCAGATGGTTGATGACGAGCAATGGTGAAGTCCTTTGATCCTCCTTTTGCACGCTTGCGACAAAGCTCAGACCTCTTGTCAGCGGAGTCTGAAACACACACAAAAACCCAACAACACAAAGCACGAGACATAAATGAGTACAAGTGCTAGAAAAATGGCAAGGAGATAGACAACAGTCTATGCAATAGTTCCTGGAGAGCCCGTGCGCATGGGGGTTTAGACCCCATGGGCACGGGGGTCCCGTGCGCACGGGGGTCAAACACCCCGTGGACACGGGGGTCTCCCAGCGGCAGCCACTTCCAGATCGAAATTCGAGAGTGAATGCAGCAGAGAGACCAACAGATCTACGCACTAGACTACTATCTACAAGTTTAGATGAGGCCAAACGAATCTAGGGAGCAAAGAAACCCTAAGGCTAGAACAAAAGAGGGAACACAAGGAGATGGAACCAGAGGAGAGGACCAACCGGAGGAGGACCCCATCAGGATCCGGATCCACGGAGGAAGAACTCCGACAAGGCCCGGTGGAGCTCCGGCGAGAGGAGGCGACGGCGGCGGCGCTGGAGGCTTCCTGGGGAGTGGAGGGGGCGAATGGGTGGGAATGAACCCGTGCCCCCCACGCCCCACCTCTTCAGGACCAGAAACCGCAGACCCCGTGTGCATGGGCTAAGTGAGCTCCGTGCGCACGGTACAGAGCCCGTGGGCACGGTACAGGACCGTGCGCACGGGGTATCCAGGAACTTTGACATGAGTGGATCTTTTTAAATATAGGGTTGAGTGTATAATCTTACCCCTACTTCACAAGGCACTCGGTCTACGTTTCTGAAGACGCCGCGAGGAAAGTCCTATCACTATGGAAAGGGTATATGTGGAGCACTTGTACCAAAAAAATGAGGAGAACCAACCAAACAAAGAAAAAGAAACACGACACCACACACACGAAACAAACACAGACAAAAACCCTCAAGCGAGGGTGGTGGCCGAGGCCACCATGTTTGAGTTTACTTGGTATGGCACCGCGAAGATAGGAACCTTGGGCCCAAGACCAATACTCATCTTTGAAGCACAAGTACCACCTAAAGTGGCTTATGTGAAAGATGGTGTTTGTTTTATGCACTTCTAGGATAAGATAGCTCCTGAGTTGAGCTAGCTCCCCCTAGACATGTGCCTACATCTAAGCAAGATAGTACATGAGTATGTGTGTGTGAGCAAGAGTTTCATCTGAAGTTACTAATATCCACGATATTTAGCTCATGCCTTAATTCGCGAAATCTTGCTTCGTCAAGGGGCTTGGTGAAGATGTCTTCTAGTTGATTCTCGGTGTTGACATGGAGTAACTGAATGTTTCCCTTGGCCACATGATCTCTAATGAAATGATGACGAATCTCAATATGCTTGGTCTTGCTATGTTGAACCGGATTCTCGGCGATCTTGATGGCACTTTCATTGTCACACCAAAGAGGCACTTTGTCACATTTGACACCGTAATCCATCAAAGTTTGCCTCATCCATAGTAATTGGGCACAACAACTTCCGGCAGCAATATACTCAGCTTCGGCTATGGAGAGAGATATACAATTTTGCTTCTTTGAAGACCAACTTACCAACGATCTCCCTAGGAATTGACATGAGCCGGATGTGGACTTGCGATCAACCTTGTCTCCGGCCCAATCCTAATCCGAGTAACCCATTAACTCAAATGATGATCCCTTGGGATACCAAAGGCCCAAGTTTGGGGTATGAACCAAATATCGAAGGATCCTTTTCACTGCCGAATAGTGGCTCTCCTTAGGAGCGGATTGAAATCTTGCACACATACACACACTCAACATAATATCTGGCCTACATGCATAAAGGTAAAGCAAGGAACCGATCATAGAGTGATATACCTTTTGATCCACTTCTTTACCATTTGGATCAAGATGAAGTTGACCATTTGTGGCCATGGGTGTCTTCATTGGCTTGACATCTTGCATTTTGAATCTCTTGAGCATGTCTTGGATATAACGAGATTGATTGATGAAGGTTCCACCTCTCAATTGCTTCACTTGAAAACCAGAAAGAACTTCAACTCTCCCATCATGCTCATTGCAAATTCCTTAGTCATAAGATTCTCAAACTCAACGTTAATAGCATGGTTAGTTGACCCAAAGATAATATCATCAACATATATTTGGCAGACAAACAACTCTCCTTTTACCCTCTTCGTAAAGAGAGTGGAATCTATTACCCCAATCTGGAACCCCTTCTCGCTTAGGAACACCATAAGGTGATCATACCAAGCACGAGATGCTTGTTTGAGTCCATAGAGTGCCTTATGGAGTTCATAAACGTGAGAGGGATGACCGGGGTCTTCAAAACCGGGAGGTTGCTTGACATACACCAACTCCTTAAGAGGACCATTAAGAAATGCACTCTTAACATCCATTTGATATAATTTGAAATCATTATGAGAGGCATAAGCAAGCAAGATGCGAATGGATTCGAGACGAGCAACGGGGGAAAACGTTTCACCAAAGTCCAAACCTTCAACTTGGGTGAAACCTTGTGCCACTAACCTTGCCTTGTTCCTTATTATTTGTCCATATTCATCTTGTTTCTTCTTTAAAATCCACTTTGTTCCAATGACATTATGAAATTCCTTGGGTCTTTCCACAAGGGTCCACACTTTGTTGCGTGTGAAGTTGTTGAGTTCTTCATGCATGGCATCTATCCAATCTGGATCGTCAAGGGCATCTTCCACCTTAAGGGGTTCAACACAAGAGACAAATGAGTGATGTTCACAAAAGTTTGCTAAACGTCTACAAGTAGTTACCCCCTTTTTGATGCTTCCGTAGATGTTCTCGGTGAGGTGTTGAAGATGTTTTAGCTTGGCGGCCACTTTTTGCTCTTTGCGGTCAAGCTCTTCTTCACTTGGTTTTGGACTTGATGAAGAAGCTTGTACTTGAGATTGTTTTAGCCTTGGAGACACTCTTCTCTTTGCAACCACATGTTCTTGCTCAGTAGGAAGTGATTACGATGAAGACACTTGTGGTTGGAGTTGATCTAGATCTTGATCATGACTTTGAGCTTGATCTTGAGCCTCAACGATTGGTTCTTCATTATTCTGAAGAGTTTGCTCTTGATCTTGCTCAGGAATATGAGGGTCTTGATCTTGTTCTTGGATAGGTTCATTACTTCCCAAGGCATCTTGTACAAGTGGTGTCGGTGATGACTTCCCTTGTGGAAAATCCTCAAGAGGGGCTCTTACTCCTTCTTCTTCTACTTGGACATGGGGTGTTTCTTGTGGGAGAATGTGGCCTATCCCCATTGTCCTTATAGCTTGTGAAGGAGCCTCATCACCTACAACACTAGGAACAATTTGCTCCATGCGGGAGCCGTTATCTTCATCAAACTCCACATTTACCGTTTCCTCAATGCATCCGGTGGATTTATTGAGAACTCGGTAAGCATGATAGTTTGATGCATATCCAACAAATATGCCCTCATAAGTTCTAGACTCAAATTTAGCTAACCGGGATTTTTTGTTTAAAATGAAACACTTACAACCGAATACCCGAAAGTATTTGACGTTGGGCTTTCTCCCAATTAGGAGCTCATAAGGGGTCTTGTTCTTGAGCTTGTGGAGGTAAAGCCGGTTTGAAGCATGGCACGCGGTGTTGATGGCTTCTGCCCAAAGCTTGTATGGTGACTTGTACTCATCAAGCATGGTCCTAGCCATCTCAATAAGAGTCCGATTCTTCCTCTCCGCAACACCATTTTGTTGGGGAGTATATGGTGCGGCATATTGATGCTTTATCCCCTCTTCACTCAAGAATTCATCCATTGTATAGTTTTTGAACTCGGTGCCATTGTCACTTCGGATTGCCTTGATCTCACAGTTATGTTAACGTCGAGCTTCTTTGGCAAAGTTGATGAAGGTTTCTTGAGTTTCATCTTTAGTCTTGAGAAAGAACACCCAAGTATATCTTGTGAAGTCATCAACAATGACAAGGCAATATCTCCTTCCTCCCAAACTATCATATGTTGGAGGCGCAAATAGATCCAAATGGATAAGCTCGAGGGGCCTCAAGGTGGTGATGATAGTCTTCACTTTATGAGCTTTTTCATGAAGCTTTCCGGCAATGCAAGCACTACAAGGACGATCTTTTGCAAAAGACACATTGGTTAGTCCAAGAATGTGCTCCCCCTTTAAGAGAGCTTGTAAATTTCTCATGCCCACGTGGGCTAGCCTACGGTGCCATAGCCACCCCATGTCGGCCTTGGCCAATAGGCATGTTGCAAGATGAGTTTTCTCTTTCGAGAAATCAACCACGTAAAGGTTGTCTTCAACATGCCCAACAAATACCACTTTGAGATTACTCCTCTTAAAGACGGTCACATGGAATTCACCAAAATGTGAATCATATCCGGCACGAGCCAATTGAATAGTTGAAAGTAAATTGTAGTGAAGGGATTGGACAAGCATGACATTTGCAAGAGATGAATCATTAGAGATTACCACCTTGACCAAACCCAATACCTTTCCCTTGCTATTTTCACCGAAGGAGATGCTCGAAGAGGCCTTGAGTGAATCAACGAAATCCACAAGCATCTCCCTTTCTCCAGTCATATGATTGGTGCATCCACTGTCGATCAACCATTGAGTTCCACCGGAGACATAGTCCTCTTTGGCCATGAGGCACCGATGAGTGAATGGCTTGTCCTCGTTTGGAGAGTCGAAGAGGCCGGTGGTGGAGGAGGAGGTAGTGGCATGCATGGCAAAGGCGGCCGTGCCCACTTGATCATCATCACCGTCATCTTCATCTCCAGACATGTATTCTTCATGAACAAGAGCCTTGTCATCCTTCCTCTTTTCAAACTTGATGAACTTCTTCTTCTTAAGCACAAGCTTCTCGGACTTGTCTTCACGTCTCTCATATGGACAATCATGAACAAAGTGTCTTGGGCTATCACAATTGTAGAATTTCCTTCGTCTAAAAGATCTTCCTTGAAGATTTCTTCCTTTGTTTGCCATGGTCCCGGAGTACTTCTTGACTAAGAGAGCCAAGTCTTCTGCAAAATCATTTGCCGGGCACGAGGTATCATTATCCTCCTCACATATCTCTTCACTCACTTCTTCCTCCCTTGAGGATTGGCTCATCACTTTCTTGGCCTTCAAGGAAAGATTGGAGTTCTTGGTTGCTTGAGCTATTGCATATGTTTTCTTGGACTTGGTTTCCAAAAGAACATGGGTAGAGAAAGTGGAAACAACTTGAGCCGAAGTCAACTTGTGATAGTCCGGACGTTGATGAACCATCATGACCATGGTATGTTCTGTGAGAACCATAGCATCTATGAACTTGTCCTTGATGAATTCATCATTTTCCCAAGTGCACCCAAAAGTTCTCAAGTTGAGCACAAGGGACTTCAATCTTCGGTAAACCTCTTCTACGGACTCACCCTCATTCCTCACAAAGAGATTGACTTCTTGTTTGAGCAAGGCCAACCGAGATCTTCGAATTGCTTCATCTCCTTCAAGAGCCTCCTCAAGGCAATCCCAAATTTCCTTTGCGGTTTTGAGAAGAGCAACGGAATCACTATAGTCTTCAGTCACAGCGTTGCGAAGCATGTTGTGTGCCGTAGCATTGAGTTGATCGTCAACTGCTTCCCTTGGAGTGAGATTCATTGGGTCCTTGGGGTTGAATCCATTGACCACAATCCACCACAATTGAGTTGAAGCACTTCGCATGTGAGACTCCATATCTAGCTTCCACTTAGCAGATGCATTAGCTTTCAAAGGGGGCAGAGGCCCAACAGGATTAATGCGGGGATGTTGCAAGGGTTGAGGAGAGTAAAAGGGTTCCACGGCATTGTACCGGGGAACTTGAGTACGAGCCGGGGAAGCAAGGGGTTCCCTCGAGTCATCCGCATCATGAACCTCATTTGGGTTAAACGAGTTTGATGCGGACGTGATGGCTTTAGGCGAGTATCAATTTCCTCCTTGACCGAGGCACGAAACTCTTTCAACATAGAGACTTTGAGGTCCGCAAACATTGAAAGAAGATCCGTTGCGGTCAAGGGGACATTCGGGTTAGTAGTAGCGGCACGAGCAATGACCGGAGCACCAAGTGTCTCAGTCGCGGCGGGGGGTTGGTTTTGACCATCCCCCGCAACGGGTAGGCCACCTCCCTCATTCCCTAGATCGACCATATCCTCTAAGGTTGTAAAACCTTATATTAGAGCACGAGGCTCTGATACCAATTGAAAGGATCGATATGGTCGACTAGAGGGGGGGTGAATAGGAGACTACAAATTTTAATGTTTCTTGTAGATTTTAAGGCTTTGCGGATAAAAGAGTTTACTAGATATGCAACTAGGTGAATGCAACCTATATGACAAGCAAGCTCCAAGAAGAAAAGCTAGGCAACAAACTACTTAGCAAGCCAACAATCATACAACAACAAAGAA
Organism: Triticum urartu; assembly: GCF_003073215.2. Lineage (NCBI taxonomy): Eukaryota > Viridiplantae > Streptophyta > Magnoliopsida > Poales > Poaceae > Triticum > Triticum urartu. The sequence goes on along the minus strand of NC_053023.1, from coordinate 652,012,625 downwards.
AGGTGCGGGAAAGGACTAACCACAAGTAAGACGAGGACGCGGATTTTAACCCGAAGTTCACTCTTCCTTGGGGAAGAGCTAATCTCTGTTTGGAGCAGTGCCGGAGCCAAAGCTTGCGGAAAGCCACCAAAGGCTCACCGTATTCTCCTTCGAGTCACCCCCAACGGATGAGCCTCGAATCACCCGGGGTTGGTCTTGAAGGCGACCACCACACCTTTACAAACTTCTCCGGAGCACACCACAAGCAAGGAAGCTTCCAGAGGAACCTCTAACCGCCTAGGAGCCCAAGCTCCAAGAGTAACAAGTCAATGGGGAAGAAATGTTGCGGGGAACGTGATTTGGTTTGGTCAAGTTATAGACCGGGTCTTGCTCTCCCAATCCCCAAAGTTTCAACAAGTTTGGGTGGAGGGATTGAGAGTATTGAGCAAAATGGGGTGTAGCAATGGTGGAGCTCAACAAGACATTAGGGTTAAGGGTTGGAGGAGGAAGAAGGGCCTATTTATAGTGTTTATGTGAGGGTGGGCATTTCTGCCCGTTGGACCCCGTGCGCACGGGCTAAGTCAGCCCCGTGCACGCGGGGTGTCCAAAGACAAACGCACCACCCCGTGCGCACGGGGGTCACGGGGGTCAGAAGACCCCATGCACACGGGGTATCCAGAGAGTTACGCAGTACCCCGTGCGCACGGGGTACCCAGAGAGTTACCCAGTACCCAGTGCGCACGGGGGTCAAAAGACCCCGTGCGCATGGGGTACCCAGTAACTTCCTGTTGCAACTTTCTGAGTACCACAGCACACACACTAGATACATATGAGGTGGTTGGAGTGGGAAGGGTAAGAGAGAAGGCTCGGCAAAGGCATTCCCACACAACATTTGTCCACACAGACCCCTCTTAATAGTGCGGTCTTTCCTACGACTCGAAGCAAACCAAAACTAAACCTTCGAAGCGTCGAAAGACCACGCCTTTGTCCTTTTTGAAATGGGGGGTCGCACATCTCCATCGCGGGTGCTTAGAACCAATAACCTGAGATAAACTTTAGCAACCGATATTAGTTCAACTAACCACATTGTCATCACACAAAAATATAGCTTAAGTGCCATTGCACTTTCAGTAGTGCTAGTGAACCTTGCAAATCTGAATTTAGAGATTTTCTTGGTAGTATAACTGTGGGGGAATCTAGAGATATAACACAAGCTACCATAGGGAGCATTCACTTTCCTGCTATACATTATTTTGCTCTCTTCGTAGGTAGATGCTTTAATAGTAAAGATGAAGCATGTCACATGTGTGTCCCTGACCTCAGTATTCTTAGGAGTGCTGTGTTAGGAGATAAATCTTATAATTTGGGAGCCATTGTTGCACGTAGGTTGCATCTTAATAGATTTAATGGATATTTCTTCGGTGGAATTTATGCAACCCGCATAGCTAATTTTCTTGGTATAACCATACGTGAGGATGATATTGAGTTGCCTCCTGCTTATTTGGATTATGAGGCTATGGTACGTCATCAGTTTGTTGAGAGGAACGATCAGTTCCTCCAGTACCGACTAATCTTTGACAGACGACGCACCTATCATGTCGCTCTCCCTTCTTCTACTTTCTTTGACTTTCAGGCAAAAGGGAGATATTTTATAACTAGAGAGGAGGCGGAAGAGTATAAGAGGAGGGGTGAGATAGCTCATCTCCAAGCTGCAGCCCACGATGCAATGACTACTGCATCTTAGTATGACCCCAACTACAACTTTGGATATCCGCCAGGCCATCCGTGGCATTAGACCAACTTAGGCCAGAAGCCTAAGCTTGGGGGAGTACATATTTCTCACCGACATTACATTCATGTTCACACACTCATTGCTAGATGTCGGTGCTCATACTTTTTCATTGTAATACCCATGCTAGTTTATTTCCTTTTTCTTGTGTGTTTAATAAACCTTAAGAAAAAGCAAAAAAAAATTAGTTGTAGCTTTTAATAGTTTACTTTTCATGCTTGTAGTAGTAATTAAAAAGAAAACCCAAAAAGATTTCTTATTCTTCTTTTGCTTGTTGGGAGCTTTCCCATGTATATAGTTTTATTTCTCTCCTTTTCTTTGGGGTAGATAGGAGAAGATCATGATTAAATTGTTGAAGTGGCTCTTATATGCATTATTGTTGATCTGACAAAGAGCCCATATTACCTTGTCTTCTCTCTTGAATTGAATGCTTGCAGATTCCAGCTTAGTCCAATGCACGTGCACTATTATTATTATCCACACTATTCGGTCGTGCAAGTGAAAGGCAATTATGATGATATATGATGGACTGACTGAGATGAGAAAAGTTGGTATGGACTCGACCTCTCTTGTTTCTGTAAATATGATTAGTTCATCGTTCCTGATTCAGCCTATTATGAATAAACATGCTTGCGATGATAATTAGATATCATAGTTTCTTGTGCCATGCTTAATTAGCTAGGAGCTTATAATGGTTTACCTTGCGTGCCAACATGCTATTAAAATGGTTGTGATATGGTATGATAGGTGCTACCTCTTGAGCATTGCGTTGGATTTCCCCGAAGAGGAAAGGATGATGCAGCAAAGTAGCGTAAGTATTTCCGTCAGTTTTTGAGAACCAAGGTATAAATCCAGTAGGAGGTTGCGCGCGCGTCCCTAGTACCTACACAAAACAAATAACTCCTCGCAACCAACGCGATAAGGGGTTGTCAATCCCTTCACAGTCACTTACGAGAGTGAGATTTGATAGATATGATAAGATAATATTTTTGGTATTTTTGTGATAAAGATGAAAAGTAAAATAAAAGCAAAGTAAAAAGCAAAGGAAATAACTGAGTATTGGAAGATTAATATGATGAAGATAGACCCGGGCACAATAGGTTTCACTAGTGGCTTCTCTCAAGAGCATAAGTATTCTATGGTGGGTGAACGAATTACTGTTGAGAAATTGACAGAATTGAGCATAGTTATGAGAATATCTAGGTAAGATCATGTATATAGGCATCACGTCCGAGACAAGTAGACTGACTTCTGCCTGCATCTACTACTATTACTCCACTCATCGACCGCTATCCAGCATGCATCTACAGTATTAAGTTCATGAAAACAGAGTAACGCCTTAAGCAAAATGACATGATGTAGAGGGATAAATTCAGGCAATGTGATAAAAACCCTATCTTGTTATCGTAGATGGAAACAATACAATACGTGCCTTGCTGCCCCTACTGTCACTGGGAAAGGACACCGCAAGATTGAACCCAAAGCTAAGCACTTCTCCCATTGCAAGCAAGATCAATCTAGTAGGCCAAACCAAACTGATACTTCGAAGAGACTTGCAAAGATAACCAATGATACATAAAAGAATTCAGAGAAGATTCAAATATTGTTCATAGATAAACTTGATCATAAACCCACAATTCATCGGTCTCAACAAACACACTGCAAAAAGAAGATCACATCGAATAGATCTCCACAAGATAGGGGAGAACATTGTATTGAGATCCAAAAAGAGAGAAGAAGCCATCTAGCTAATAACTATGGACCCGAAGGTCTAAGGTAAACTACTCACACTTCATCGGAGAGGCTATGGTGTTGATGTAGAAGCCCTCCGTGATGGACACCCCCTCCGGTGGAGTTCCAGAATAGGCCCCAAGATGGGATCTCGTGGATACAGGAAGTTACGGCGGTGGAATTAGGGTTTTGGCTCCGTATCTGATCATTTGGGGTACGTAGGTATATATAGGAGGAAGGAGTAAGTCGGTGGAGCAACAGGGGGCCCACAAGGGTGGAGGGCGCGCCTGGGGGGTAGGCACGCCCCTTACCTCGTGGCCTCCTCTTTTGTTTCTTGACGTAGGGTCCAAGTCTCCTGGATCATGTTCGGTGAGAAAATCACGTTCCCGAAGGTTTCATTCCGTTTGGACTCCGTTTGATATTCCTTTTCTTCGAAACCCTAAAATAGGCAAAAAACAACAATTCTAGGCTGGACCTCCGGTTAATAGGTTAGTCCCAAAAATAATATAAAAGTGGAAAATAAAGCCCAATAATGTCCAAAACAGTAGATAATATAGCATGAAGCAATCAAAAATTATAGATACGTTGGAGACGTATCAAGCATCCCCAAGCTTAATTCCTGGTCGTCCTCGAGTAGGTAAATGATAAAAACAGAATTTTTGATGCGGAGTGCTACTTGGCATAATTTTAATGTAATTCTTCTTAATTGTGGTATGAATATTCAGATCCGAAAGATTCAAGATAAAAGTTCATATTGACATAAAAATAATAATACATCAAGCATACTAACAAAGCAATCATGTCTTCTCAAAATAACATGGCCAAAGAAAGTTATCCCTACGAAATCATATAGTCTGGCTATGCTCTATCTTCACCACAAAATGTATTTAAATCATGCACAACCCGATGACAAGCCAAGCAATTGTTTCATACTTTTGACATTCTCAAACTTTTTCAATCTTCACGCAATACATGAGCATGAGCCATGGATATAGCACTATAGGTGGAATACAATGGTGGTTGTGGAGAAGACAAAAAGGGAGAAGATAGTCTCACATCAACTAGGCGTATCAACGGGCTATGGAGATGCCCATCAATAGATATCAATGTGAGTGAGTAGGGATTGTCATGCAACGGATGCACAAGAGCTATAAGTATATGAAAGCTCAACAAAAGAAACTAAGTGGGTGTGCATCCAACTTGCTTGCTCATGAAGACCTAGGGCATTTTGAGGAAGCCCATCATTGGAATACACAAGCAAAGTTCTATAATGAAAAATTCCCACTAGTATATGAAAGTGACGAAATGAGAGACTCTCTATCATGAATATCATGGTGCTACTTTGAAGCACAAGTGTGGTAAAAGTATAGTAGCATTGCCCCTTCTCTCTTTCTCTCCCATTTTTTTATTTGGGCCTTTTCTCTTTTTTTATGGCCTCTTTTCTTTCTTCTTTTTTTTGGTTCGGAGTCTCATCCCGACTTGTGGGGGAATCATAGTCTCCATCATCCTTTCCTCACTGGGACAATGCTCTAATAATGATGATCATCACACTTTTATTTTCTTACAACTCAACAATTACAACTCGATACTTAGAACAAAATATGACTCTATATGAATGCCTCCGGCGGTGTACCGGGATATGCAATGACTCATGAGTGACATGTATGAAAGAATTATGAATGGTGGCTTTGCCACAAATACGATGTCAACTACATGATCATGCTAAGCAATATGACAATGATGGAGTGTGTCATAATAAACGGAATGGTGGAAAGTTGCATGGCAATATCTCGGAATGGCTATGGAAATGCCATAATAGGTAGGTATGGTGGCTGTTTTGAGGAAAGTATATGGTGGGTGTGTGATACTGGCGGAAGGTGCGCGGTATTAGAGAGGCTAGCAATGGTGGAAGGAAGAAAAGTGCGTATAATCCATGGACTCAACATTACTCATAAAGAACTCATATACTTATTGCAAAAATCTACAAGTTATCAAAGCAAAGTATTACGCGCATGCTCCTAGGGGGATAGATTGGTAGGAAAAGACCATCGCTCATCCCCGACCGCCACTCATAAGGAAGACAATCAATAAATAAATCATGCTCTGACTTCATCACATAACGGTTCACCATACGTACATGCTACGGGAATCACAAACTTTAACACAAGTATTTCTCAAATTCACAACTACTCAACTAGCACAACTTTAATATCACCATCTTCATATCTCAAAACAATTATCAAGCATCAAACTTCTCATAGCATTTAACACACTCAATAGAGAATTTTATTATTAATCTTGTATACCTAGCATATAAGGATTTTTAAGCAAATTACCATGCTATTTAAGACTCTCAAAATAATCTAAGTGAAGCATGAGAGATCAATAGTTTCTATAAAACAAATCCACCACCATGCTCTAAAATATATAAGTGAAGTACTAGAGCAAAGCTATATAACTCAAAAGATATAAGCGAAGCACATAGAGTATTCTAACAAATTAAAAATCATGTATGGCTCTCTCAAATGGTGTGTACAGCCAGGATGATTGTGGTAAACTAACAAATAAAGACTCAAATAATACAAGATGCTCCAAGAAAAACACATATCATGTGGTGAATAAAAATATAGCTCCAAGTAAAGTTACCGATAGAAGTAGACGAAAGAGGGGATGCCTTCCGGGGCATCCCCAAGCTTTGGATTTTAGGTGTACTTAGATTATCTTGGGGGTGCCATGGTCGTCCCCAATATTAGGCTCTTGCAACTCCTTGTTCCATAACCCATCAAATCTTTACCCAAAACTTGAAAACTTCACAACACAAAACTCAAAGTAGAAAATCTCGTGAGCTCTGTTAGCGAAAGAAAACAAAAGACCACTTCAAGTTACTGTAATGAACTCATTATTTATTTATATTGGTGTTAAACCTACTGTATTCCAACTTTATATGGTTTATAAACTATTTTACTAGCCATAGATTCATCAAAATAAGCAAACAACACACGAAAAACAGAATCTGTCAAAAACAGAACAGTCTGTAGTAATCTGTAGCTAGCGCAAGATCTGGAACTCCAAAAATTCTAAAATAAATTTTTTGACGTGAGAAATTTATCTATTAATCATATGCAAAAAGAATTAACTAAATATGACTTTCCAAATAAAAATGGCAGCAGTTCTCGTGAGCGCTAAAGTTTCTGTTTTTTACAGCAAGATATCAAGACTTTCCCCAAGTCTTCCCAACGGTTCTACTTGGCACAAACACTAATTAAACACAAAAAACACAACCAAAACAGAGGCTAGGTAAATTATTTATTACTAAACAGGAGCAAAAAGCAAGGAATAAAAATAAAATTGGGTTGCCTCCCAACAAGCGCTATCGTTTAACACCCCTAGCTAGGCATAAAAAGCAAGGATAGATCTAGGTATTGCCATCTTTAGCAGGCAATCCATAAGTGGCTCTCATAATAGATTCATAAGGTAATTTAATTTTATTTCTAGGAAAGTGTTCCATGCCTTTCCTTAACGGAAATTGGAATCTAATATTTCCTTCCTTCATATCAATAATTGCACCAATCGTTCTAAGGAAAGGTCTACCAAGAATAATAGGACATGAAGGATTGCAATCTATGTCAAAAACGATAAAATCTATGGGCATATAATTCCTATTTGCAACAATAAGAACATCATTAATTCTTCCCATAGATTTCTTAATAGTGGAATCCGCAAGGTGCAAGTTTAGAGAGCAATCAACAAAATCACGGAAACCTAACAAATCACACAAAGTCTTTGGAATCGTGGAAACACTAGCACCCAAATCACATAAAGCATAGAACTCATGATCTTTAATATTAATTTTAATATTTGTTTCCCACTCATCATAAAGCTTTCTAGGGATAGAAACTTCCAATTCAAGTTTTTCTTCATAAGATTGCATCAAGGCATCAACGATATGTTTAGTAAACACTTTATTTTGACTATAAGCATGATGAGAATTTAGCATGGATTGCAACAAAGAAATACAATCAATCAAAGAGCAATTTTCATAATTAAATTCCTTGAAATCCAAAATAGTGGGTTTAGCAACATCTAGGGTTTTAATTTCTTCAATCCCACTTTCATCAAATTTAGCATCAAGATCTAAAGATTCCGAATTTTTGGAACGCCTTCTAGGTAAAGGTGGATCATATTCAGTCCCATCATTATCAAGATTCATATTGCAAAACAAAGATCTAATAGGGGACACATCAATAACTTTTAGATCTTCATCTTTATTTTCATAGGAACTAGAAGAACACGCTCTTATAAAGGCATCTTTCTTAGCACGCATGCTAACGGTTCTTTCTTTGCAGTCATCAAGAAATTCTCATGGCTTTGAGAGACTAATTGATATCATGCTTAGGTGGAATAGATCTAAGTTTCAAAGAATCAACATCAAGAGAAATTCTATCAACGTTCCTAGCCAAATCATCAATCTTAAGCAATTTTTCTTCAATCAAAGCATTGAAATTCTTTTGCGAAGTAATAAATTCTTTAATATTAGATTCAAAATCAGAGGGCATCTTATTATAATTTCCATAAGAATTGTTGTAGGAATTGCCATAATTATTAGAGGGATTACTAGGATAAGGCCTAGGATTAAAATTTCCTCTATACGCGTTGTTACCAAAATTGTTCCTATCAACAAAATTCACATCCGTAGATTCATTATTATTCTCAATCAAAGTAGACAAGGGCATATCATTAGGATCACAAGAAACACTCTTACTAGCAAATAATTTCATTAGTTCATCCATCTTTCCACTCAAAACATTAATTTCTTCTATCGCATGCACCTTTTTATTAGTAGATCTTTTAGTATGCCATTGAGAATAATTAACCATAATATTATCTAGGAGTTTAGTAGCTTCTCCTAAAGTGATTCCCATAAAAGTGCCTCCCGCGGCCGAATCTAAAAGATTTCTAGAAGCAAAATTCAATCCGGCATAAAATTTTTGTATAATCATCCACAAATTCAAACCATGAGCAGGGCAATTACGTATCATTAATTTCATCCTCGCCCAAGCTTGTGCAACATGTTCATGATCAAGTTGCTTAAAATTCATAATATCGTTTCTAAGGGAGATGATCTTAGTGGGAGGAAAATACTTAGAGATAAAAGCATCTTTGCACTTGTTCCAAGAATCAATACTATTTTTAGGCAAAGACAAAAACCAAGCTTTAGCACGACCTCTAAGCGGAAAAGGAAATAGCTTCAATTTAACAACGTCATTATCCACATCTTTCTTCTTTTGCATATCACACAAATCAACGAAGCTATTTAGATGGGTAGCAGCATCTTCACTAGGAAGGCCGGAAAACGGATCTTTCATGACAAGATTCAGCAAAGCGGCATTAATTTCACAAGATTCAGCATCGGTAAGAGGAGCAATCGGAGTGCTAATAAAGTCGTTGTTGTTGGTATTGGTAAAGTCACACAATTTAGTGTTATCTTGAGCCATCATGACAAGCAAGCAATCCAACACACAAGCAAACAGAAAGCAAGCGGGCAAAAAGAGGCAAATAGAGAAAGAGAGGGAGGATGGAGAGAGAGGACGAATAAAATGGCAAGGGTGAAGTGGGGGGGGGGGAGAGGAAAACGAGAGGCAAATGGCAAATAATGTAATGCGGGAAATAAGGGTTGTGATGGGTACTTGGTATGTTGACTTTTGCGTAGACGCCAGAAATGGCTCGTTGTTGGAAGTCAAATCTTGACTTGCGCGAACCTCCCCGGCAACGGCGCCAGAAATTCTTCTTGCTACCTCTTGAGCACTGCGTTGGATTTCCCCGAAGAGGAAAGGATGATGCAGCAAAGTAGCGTAAGTATTTCCCTCAGTTTTTGAGAACCAAGGTATCAATCCAGTAGGAGGTTGAGCGTGTGTCCCTAGTACCTGCACAAAACAAATAACTCCTCGCAACCAACACGATAAGGGGTAGTCAATCCCTTCACGGTCACCTACGAGAGTGAGATCTGATAGATATGATAAGATAATATTTTTGGTATTTTTGTGATAAAGATGCAAAGTAAAATAAAAGCAAAGTAAAAACCAAAGGAAATAACTGAGTATTGGAACATTAATATGATGAAGATTGACCCGGGGGCCATATGTTTCACTAGTGGCTTCTCTCAAGAGCATAAGTATTCTACGGTGGGTGAATGAATTACTGTTGAGAAATTGACAGAATTGAGCATAGTTATGAGAATATCTAGGTAAGATCATGTATATAGGCATCACGTCCGGGACAAGTAGACCGACTCCTGCCTGCATCTACTACTATTACTCCACTCATCGACCGCTATCCAGCATGCATCTAGAGTATTAAGTTCATGAAAACAGAGTAACGCCTTAAGCAAGATGACATGATGTAGAGGGATAAATTCATGCAATATGATAAAAAACCCATCTTGTTATCCTCGATGGCAACAATGCAATACGTGCCTTGCTGCCCCTACTGTCACTGGGAAAGGACATCGCAAGGTTGAACCCAAAGCTAAGCACTTCTCCCATTGCAAGAAAGATCAATCTAGTAGGCCAAACCAAACTGATAATTCTAAGAGACTTGCAAAGATAACCAATCATACATAAAAGAATTCAGAGAAGATTCAAATATTGTTCATAGATAAACTTGATCATAAACCCACAATTCATCGGTCTCAACAAACACACCGCAAAAGAAGATTACATCGAATAGATCTCCACAAGAGAGGGGAGAACATTGTATTGAGATCCAAAAAGAGAGAAGAAGCCATCTAGCTAATAACTATGGACCCAAAGGTCAGAGGTAAACTACTCACACTTCATCGGAGAGGCTATGGTGTTGATGTAGAAGCCCTCCGTGATGGATGCCCCCTCCGGCGGAGCTCCGGAATAGGCCCCAAGATGGGATCTCATGGATACAGGAAGTTACGACGGTGGAATTAGGGTTTTGGCTTAGTATCTGATCGTTTGGGGGTACGTAGGTATATATAGGAGGAAGGAGTATGTCGGTGGAGCAACAGGGGGCCCACAAGGGTGGAGGGCGCACCTGGGGGGGGGGGGGGGGGGGGCGGGGGGGGGGGGGGGGGGGGGGGGGGGGGGGGGGGGGGGGGGGGGGTAGGCGCGCCCCTACCTCGTGGCCTCCTCTTTTGTTTCTTGACGTAGGGTCCAAGTCTCCTGGATCATGTTCGGTGAGAAAATCACGTTCCCGAAGGTTTCATTCCGTTTGGACTCCGTTTGATATTCCTTTTCTTCGAAACCCTAAAATAGGCAAAAAAAACAACAATTCTGGGCTAGGCCTCAGGTTAATAGATTAGTCCCAAAAATAATATAAAAGTGGAAAACAAAGCCCAATAATGTCCAAAACAGTAGATAATATAGCATGGAGCAATAAAAAATTATAGATACGTTGGAGACGTATCAATAGGGTGGTATCCTCTTTTGAACGATTCGAGTGGCTTGACTTGGCACATGTTCACGCATGTAGTTGAAACAAAATCAACATAGCCTCTACGATATTTATGTTCATGGTGCATTATATCCTACTCATGCTTGCATTCGGTGTTGATTAATTTTAATGCATGTTCATGACTGTTGTCGCTCTCTAGTTGGTCGCTTCCCAGTCTTTTTTCTAGCCTTCACCTGTACTAAGCGGGAATACTCCTTGTGCATCCAATCCCATAAACCCCAAATTTATTCCATATGAGTCCACCATACCTACCTATATACGGTATCTACCTGCCGTTCCAAGTAAATTTGTATGTGCCAAACTCTAAACCTTCAAATAAATATCCTATTTTGTATGCTTGAATAGCTCATGTATCAACTAGGGCTGTCAGTATCTTCCATGTCAGGCGGGTTATTCTCAAGAGGAGTGGACTCCGCTCCTCACTCACGAGAAAATGGCTGGTCACCGGGATGCCCAGTCCCATGCTTTATGCAAACTAAATCAAAATAATTGCAAACAAAACTCCCCCTGGGACTCTTGTTAGTTGGAGGCACTCGTTGTTTCGAGCAAGCCATTGATTGATGCTTGTTGATGGAGGGGGAGTATAAACTTTACCATTCTGTTTGGGAACCGCCAATAATGTGTGTAGCATGGAAGATATCGCCATCTCTTGGTTTTTATGTTGACAATGAAAGTATACCGCTCAAAATATTATTCATCTCTATTTCAAAACCGAGCTCTGGCACCTCTACAAATCCCCGCTTCCCTCTGCGAAGGGCCTATCTATTTACTTTTATGTTGAGTCATCATCCTCTTATTAAAAAGCACCAGTTGGAGAGCACCGCTGTCATGTGCATTCATTACTATTAGTTTACATTGAGTATGACTTGACTGGATCTCTTTTACCATGAATTACAGTGTCTAGTCAGTCCTTGATCTTTAAAGGTGCTCTGCATTTATGTTTTGCGGTCTCAGAAAGGGCTAGCGAGATACCATCTTGTTATATCATATTATGATTGTTTTGAGAAAGTGTTGTCACCCGAGATTTATTATTATTGCTCGCTAGTTGATTATGCCATTGATATGAGTAAACATGAGACCTAAGAGTTATTGAGAATATGGTTAGTTCATAATCTTTGCTGAAAACTTGAATGCTGGCTTTACATATTTGCAACAACAAGAGCAAACAGAGTTTGTAAAAGTTTTTCTTTATCACTTTCAGTTTGTCAACTGAATTGCTTGAGGACAAGGAAAGGTTTAAGCTTGGGGGAGTTGATACGTCTCCGTCGTATCTACTTTTCCAAACACTTTTGCCCTTGTTTTGGACTCTAACTTGCATGATTTGAATGGAACTAACCCGGACTGACGCTGTTTTCAGCAGAATTGCCATGGTGTTATTTATGTGCAGAAACAAAAGTTCTCGGAATGACCTGAAACTCCACGGAGCGTATTTTCGGAAATAATAAAAAATACTGGCAAAAGATCAAGGCCAGGGGGCCCACACCCTTGCCACGAGGGTGGGGGCGCGCCTGCCCCCCTACCTCGTGGGCCCCCTAGAGCTCCTCCGACCTCAACTCCAACTCTATATATTCACTTTCGGGGAGAAAAAAAATCAGAGAGAAGGATTCATCGTGTTTTATGATATGGAGCCGCCGCCAAGCCCTAAAACCTCTCGGGAGGGCTGATCTGGAGTCCGTTCGGGGCTCCGGAGAGGGGAATCTGTCCCCGTCTTCATCATCAACCATCCTCCATCACCAATTTCATGATGCTCACCGCCGTGCGTGAGTAATTCCATCATAGGCTTGCTAGACGGTGATGGGTTGGATGAGATTTATCATGTAATCGAGTTAATTTTGTTAGGGTTTGATCCCTAGTATCCACTATGTTCTGAGATTGATGTTGCTATGACTTTGCTATGCTTAATGCTTGTCACTAGGGCCCGAGTGCCATGATTTCAGATCTGAACCTATTATGTTTTCATCAATATATGAGAGTTCTTGATCCTATCTTGCAAGTCTATAGTCACCTACTATGTGTTATGATCCGGCAACCCCGAAGTGACAATAATCGGGACCACTCCCGGTGATGACCGTAGTTTGAGGAGTTCATGTATTCACTATGTGTTAATGCTTTGGTCTGGTACTCTATTAAAAGGAGGCCTTAATATCCCTTAGTTTCCGCTAGGACCCCGCTGCCACGGCAGGGTAGGACAAAAGATGTCATGCAAGTTCTTTTCCATAAGCACGTATGACTATATTCGGAATACATGCCTACATTACATTGATGAATTGGAGCTAGTTCTGTGTCACCCTAGGTTATGACTGTTACATGATGAACCACATCCAGCATAATTCTCTATCACCGTTCCATTACCTACGAGCTTTCCATATATTGTTATTCGCTTATTTACTTTTCCGTTGCTATTGTTACAATCACTATAAAATACCAAAAACATTACTTTTGTTATCATTACCTTTTGCTACCGTTACCACTACTATCATATTACTTTGCTACTAAATACTTTGCTGCAGATATTAAGTTTCCAGGAGTGGTTGAATTGACAACTCAGCTGCTAATACTTGAGAATATTCTTTGGCTCCCCTTGTGTCGAATCAATAAATTTGGGTTGAATACTCTACCCTCGAAAACTGTTGCGATCCCCTATACTTGTGGGTTATCACAGTCAAGTTTTGAAACTGGGCTTTGATGAGAAGTTCATCTGTATATGGGAATTCTACGTTGTATACTCTTCCCCGGGTTTCAAGTCATGAGTAGTTATAGATTACTAGGTACAGATATATATGTGTGTGCTCTTTGTATAGGTTTACCTGCATTATTACTAGACAAATGGAAGTCATGTATTTCCTCTGGTCTTCAAAAAGCATCTTTCCGAAAACTGTTTGGTGGTTTCCAATGCAGACTAAAATTTAAGTCGATGTTGCTTTCTACAATTATGTTAATCTCAGTCATAAGATTGAGAGATCAGTACACAACGGATCTTTGAGTAAAAACTAGTAAATTAGAACCTTTGATGAACTTGCAGAAAGCATGCTTTCATCCTGTGAGATTATAAATGATCTAGGACAGATCTGGGCCAGTTACAATCTCAATTGATAACTTTGAATCTTTGCGTCTTTTGTATATATTTCAGCACATTTTGTATCAACTCATAACTTTGAATCTTTGTGTCTTTCATCAGATCATGCTTATTGTTGGATTTGCACATGAATAACTAAAAGCGCCATGACATTACACATTTCCTTCATTTTAGCCATTAAACTTATGTATTTGGTATTAATTTAGTACAATTTCTTGTCGTGAGTGTATATTCATGCTAGTTAGGGAGATCTTTGAGTGACTTTGGCCATCCTAAATTTTGTATGGATTCTTTTTTCAATCCCGTTTAGTTTTGCCAAACAATAATTATTATAGCCCTTGATCCGCATGCCCAATTTCCTTATATTGTACAGTTTCCCATTCTATAATAGCAGCCTTTTTGCACTGCTAAGATGTTGAAGCACGGCGACATGTTTAACTCATGTTTAATATATGTCAGAACTAAGCATATGGTAGAGAAAGGGTTGCTTGCATGTCATAGAGAGAATGTTAAATTCTCTCTCTCCATGTCCTTACCAAGAATCTAACGCTTTATTGATTTGTTTTTAGCTTTGATGAGGAACAATAGATGAGGAACATGAAAATATAATCATATGTCAAATCTGTTTGGCTACTTCTAGATACTTCTGTTGTGGTATAGTATTTCTTTTCTTTTCTTTATCCTGCCTAGTGTTTTCTAGAGTCTTCTAGTTGTGAGTGGCTATAAGTAGAATGGTGAACCTTAAATAATGTTTCTAGAGTATTCCAGTTATAAGTAGAAGTATGTGAAGGCTTCCCAAAGCCCTATAAATAGAGGTCCTCACCTCTACTTTGTAACCAGACTATGTACCCCTACCTATAATAGAACTTGTTGTTCTTATCTAAGATCTTGGAGTAGATCTTGTGCCCTAGAGTTCGGGATTGAACTCTTGCTGCCCTATCCGCCTACATTCACCTCTAGAGCGATATCTAGCGCATCACGTTGAAGCTGTTCCTTCAACACTTGTGCTGTACACATTGTAGCAGCAAGGTGGAGTTGCTCCTCCACAACCTTTGTGCTGCTTCAGGTGGTATCAGAGCCTCGTTGACCCATAGTCGTTCTTGCTGTCCTCTTCGAGAGCAAGTTGGAGCAAGCAATGGAGCAATTGGAGAAGAGGATGGATGCTGCTGAACAACAAATCAAAGAGCTGCATGAAGATCTTAATAGGAGATTTGACCAGCTGGTTGAGATGATAAGCAAGGATGTCCCCCTGCTACCAATGAAGGAGATTCATCTAAAGAAGAGGAAGATGTTCATCAAGGAAGAATGAGAGGTAATCTTGGAGCAAGACCGCCACAACAACATGTTGTTCAACGTGCTTCAAGAAGGCCAATTTATGTTGAAGCTTCTGAAGGTGAAGAATATGATGATGCCCTTGAAGAGCCAAATCTCTACGCATATCGGAGAGCACCCAGCCCTACATATGCAAGAGATACATACAAGGTGAAAGCTGAGATCCCAAGTTTTAATGGAAATGTTGACATTGAAGGGTGCCTGGATTGGTTATATGAAGTGGAGACTTTCTTTGAGGTCATGGAGGTTCCGGACGATCGTAGAGTTCCTTGGTCGCATGCAAGCTGAAAGGAGGAGCCGGTGCATGGTGGCATCGCGTTCAAAAGGAGTGCAGGCTGAGAGGAGAACCTCGTGTTAGAACTTGGCGACAAATGAAAGGCCTCTTGAAAGGGAGATTTTTGCCTGCTGATTATGACCAGATCCTATTTATCCAATTTCAAAATTGTGCTCAAGGAAATAGGACTGTTTTAGATTACACGGAGGAGTTTCTAAGGCTACAAGTGAGGTGCAACCTTGCTGAAACTGAAGAGCAACAAGTTGCAAAGTACATCAATGGTCTCTGATATGTCTCCAACGTATCTATAATTTTTGATTGCTCCATGCTATATTATCTACTGTTTTGGACATTATTGGGCTTTATTATCCATTTTAATATTGTTTTTGGGACTAACCTATTAACCGGAGGCCCAACCTAGAATTGATGTTTTTTTTTGCCTATTTTAGGGTTTCGAAGAAAAGGAATATCAAACGGAGTCCAAACGGAATGAAACCTTCGGGAACATGATTTTCTCGCCGAACATGATCCAGGAGACTTGGACCCTACGTAAAGACACAAAGGAGGAGACCATGAGGTAGGGGGCGTGCCTACCCCCCCCCCCAGGCGCGCCCTCCACCCTCGTGGGCACCCTGTTGCTCCACCGACGTACTCCTTCCTCCTATATATACCTACGTACCCCCAAACGACCAAATATAGAGCCAAAACCCTAATTCCACCGCCGCAACTTTCTGTATCCACGAGATCCCATCTTGGGGCCTGTTCCGGAGCTCCGCCGGAGGGGGCATCAATGACGGAAGGCTTCTACATCATCACCATAGCCCCTCCAATGAAGTGTGGGTAGTTCACCTCAGACCTACGGGTCCATAGTTATTAGCTAGATGGCTTCTTCTCTCTTTTTGGATCTCAATACAATGTTCTCCCCCTCTCTTGTGGAGAACTATTCGATGTAATCTTATTTTTGTGGTGTGTTTGTTGAGACCGATGAATTGTGGGTTTATGATCAAGTCTATCTATGAACAATATTTGAATCTTCTCTGAATTCTTTTATGTATGATTGGTTATATTTGCAAGTCTCTTTGAATTATCAGTTTGGTTTGGCCTACTAGATCGATCTTTCTTGCAATGGGAGAAGTGCTTAGCTTTGGGTGCAATCTTGCGGTGTCCTTTCCAAGTGACAGCAGGGGCAGCAAGGCACGTATTGTATTTTTTCCATCGAGGATAACAAGATGGGGTTTTCATCATATTGCATGAGTTTATCCCTCTACATCATGTCATCTTGCTTAAGGCATTACTCTGTTTTCATTAACTTAATACTCTAGATGCATGCTAGATAGCGGTCGATGAGTGGAGTAATAGTGGTAGATGCAGGAAGGAGTCGGTCTACTTGTCTCGGACGTGATGCCCATATACATGATCATACCTAGATATTCTCATAACTATGCTGAATTCTTTCAATTTCTCAACAGTAATTTGTTCACCCACCGTAAAATACTTATGCTCTTGAGAGAAGCCACTAGTGAAACCTATGGCCCCAGGTCTATCTTCCATCATATTAATCTTCCAACACTTAGTTATTTCCTTTGCTTTTTTTACTTTGCTTTTATTTTACTTTGCATATTTATCATAAAAAATACCAAAAGTATTATGTTATCGTATCTATCAGATCTTACTCTCGTAAGTGACCGTGTAGGGATTGACGACCCCTTATCGCATTGGTTGCGAGGATTTATTTGTTTTGTGCAGGTACGAGGGACTCACGCGTAGCCTCCTACTGGATTGATACCTTGGTGCTCAAAAACTGAGGGAAATACTTACGCTACTTTGATGCATCATCCCTTCCTCTTCGGGGAAAAACCAACGCAGTGCTCAAGAGGTAGCAAGAAGGATTTCTGGCGCTGTTGGCGGGGAGGTTCGCGCAAGTCAAGATTTGACTCCCGACAACGAGCCATTTCTGGCGCCGTTGTCGGGGAGTCTATGCAAAAGTCAATATACCAAGTACCGATCACAATCCCTATCTCCCGCATTACATTATTTGCCATTTGCCTCTCGTTTTCCTCTCCCCCACTTCACCCTTGCCGTTTTATTCACCCTCGCTCTCTATCCTCCCTCTCTTTCCCGTTTGCCTCTTTTTGCCCGCTTGCTTTTTGTTTGCTTGCATGTTTTATTGCTTGCTTGTCACGATGGCTCAAGATAACACTAAATTGTATGACTTTACCAATACCAACAACAATGATTTTATTAGCACTCTGATTGCTCCTCTTACCGATTGTCATGGAATTGTCACGGCAGATGTCCTTAGTATGAGGACTTAGTCGTGAGGCCAATGCATCTATGTGGTAGCTTGAGAGGGGTTGAGCGGAATCGAGAGACGCAACGCAAGACAAGGGTTTAGACAGCTTCGGGCCCCGGGAAACATCATCCGGTAACAACCCTACATGTTGTTTGAGGCTAGATCTCATTATCATCACAAGGGAGTCGTCGTAAACCGGCTCTCCTCTAGTTGTGTCTAGCCCTAGAGATTGTTTCTTGCTCGTCCCCCTTTGAGGAGCCCTGCCCCTCCTTATATATGTTGAAGGGGCGGGTTACATGTGGAGTCTAACTCGGACTTTAACTTAAACTATTTTGACTTCCCTTCCTGGGCTTCTTAACGTCTGCCAGTTTAACATTGTTCTGCCGGTTTAACATTGTCTGCTGGTTTAACAGTGTCTGCCGGTTTAACACTGTCTGCCGATTTAACACCAGCCAGTTTACCGCCTGTCTTAGCCATCTGTCTTGACTCTCTGTCTTAACTCTCCGCCGGTTTACCAAGTCCCAGCCGGTTTACAACTCCAGCCGGGTCATACCGTGGGGTATATCCCCGACATTAGCCCCCAGTTTAATTTGGATTTACCCATGTTAAACTGATCTTGATTATCCTTAAGTCCTTGTCACTTCCTTCTTCTATAAAATCCGAGTCAATAGACTAGCTTCATAATCAATTTGCTGACATCGGTTTATCATAGTGAAATATTGTGAAGAATAACTCCTTTGACTTCAGCTCCCAATGCTTAACAAAAATATTGGCCTTTGAAGTACTCATTTGATCTTCAGCCGGTGTAAGAATGTAGAACTTGCTGGTTTGAGAATGTAGAACTGTGCCGGTTTAAGACTTGAACTTGCCGGTTTATCATTGCCGGTTTATAAATATTGATGGCACCAGGTCATAATTGTAGTTAACATGAACCTTGAAAATATACCTCTTATATGCCTATCACTTGTAGCCCCCAAGTCTTAAGAAGGTAGCATAGCAACAAATTAAGACTTGCTTCAATATGAATATCACAATCTTGAAGAAATCCAGGTTGTTCATCAATCACTAGTCAGAATTGAGTACTCTACATATGTAGCCCCCAAGTACCGAGTTGTCATGCTTGCAGCAACCTGGGACTTGAAATTGCCTTATTCTCATAAAAACTTCAACCAGTGTAGCCCCCAAGGGCCGGGTCATTATGCAATAATGAGCAGGGACTTTGTAAATATAATCTTGTAAACTTTGATCATCAGCGTGTAGCCCCCAAGGGCCGGCTCAATACGATAATATTGAGCTGGGACTTGATATATTCTTTAATGGAAATAACATCATATGATGTAACCCGCATCATGGGGCTTGAACCCACGTGCACAAGGTTGAGATCTTTGTGCTTTACCAACTGAGCAGTGGACCCTTCAATGTAATGGATAAAAGCTTTATACCTTGAATAGTTGACAGGAGCAATTGGTAGCCTCCAAGGGCCGGCTCATTATAATGTGATGAGTCGGGTCTTCAATAAGGTGAGTAAACAATGACTTTGCATTAGCCCCCAAGTGTCATGGTGCATGCTTGCAGCGACATGAGACTTGCATATTTGATGTAATCTCAACTTAAATAATGTAGCCCCCAAGTGCCGGGTCGTAAGCCTGCAGCAACTTGGGACTATTCCTTCAATCATATCCATTGATAATATGATAGCCATTGCGCTAAAGTGACTTTGAAAACCTTAATCATAATACGGGTTATTGATAACCATAATAAAAATCCAGCCATGTTGGTTATTAAGGATTTGAATAATATACCCAATCATTTATAAGCGCATGATTCCAATGGCGCAATCCAAATATATACTGGTGACTGATAGTCCAAAGCCAGACCGGGTTAATAAACACCGGGTTATAAGTGATTATGCACTGACAACTTGTAGTTGAAAGTCGAGTCGGGTTAAAGAACACCGGGTTAATTTGATGACTGCTAGTCATGCCAGGTCGAGAGACGCCGGTTCAACATAAAATTTATGAAAAGAGAAAAAATCTTGACAAAGGCAAATAAAACCGTGTAGTCGAGGCTTTTCAAGGGCTGCCAGTGTTGGAAATATGCCCTAGAGGCAATAATAAAAGCATTATTATTATATTTCCTTGTTCATGATAATTGTCCTTTATTCATGCTATAATTGTGTTATCCGGAAATCGTAATACATGTGTGAATAATAGACACCAACATGTCCCTAGTAAGCCTCTAGTTGACTAGCTCGTTGATCAACAGATAGTCATGGTTTCCTGACTATGGACATTGGATGTCATTGATAACGGGATCACATCATTAGGAGAATGATGTGATGGACAAGACCCAACACTAAACATAGCATAAGATCGTATAGTTCGTTTGCTAGAGTTTTCCAATGTCAAGTATCTTTTCCTTAGACCATGAGATCGTGTAACTCCCGGATATCGTAGGAGTGCTTTGGGTGTACCAAACATCACAACGTAACTGGGTGACTATAAAGGTATACTGCGGGTATCTCCGAAAGTGTCTGTTGGGTTGACACGGATCAAGACTGGGATTTGTCACTCCTTATGACGGAGAGGTATCACTGGGCCCACTCGGTAATGCATCATCATAATGAGCTCAAAGTGACCAAGTGTCTGGTCATGGGATCATGCATTACGGTACGAGTAAAGTGACTTGCCGGTAACGAGATTGAACGAGGTATTGGGATACCGACGATCGGATCTCGGGCAAGTAACATACCGATTGAAAAAGGGAATTGTATATGGGGTTACGTGAATCCTTGACATCATGGTTCATCCGATGAGATCATCGAGGAGCATGTGGGAGCCAACATGGGTATCTAGATCCCGCTGTTGGTTATTGACCAGAGGTCGTCTCGGTCATGTCTACATGTCTCCCGAACCTGTAGGGTCTACACACTTAAGGTTCGGTGACGCTAGGGTTGTAGGGATATGTATATGCAGTAACCCGAATGTTTTTCGGAGTCCCGGATGAGATCCCGGATGTCACGAGGAGTTCTGGAATGGTCCGGAGGTAAAGAATCATATATAGGAAGTGCTATTTCGGCCATCGGGACAAGTTTCGGGGTCACCGGTATTGTACCGGGACCACCGGAAGGGTCCCGGGGGTCCACCGGGTGGGGCCACCTGCCCTGGGGGGCCACATGGGCTGTAGGGGGTGCGCCTTGGCCTATATGGGCCAAGGGCACCAGCCCCAAGAGGCCCATGCGCCTAGGGATAAGGAAGGGAAGAGTCCCAAAGGGGGAAGGCACCTCCTAGGTGCCTTGGGGAGGAGGGATTCCTCCCTTGGCCGCCGCCCCCCTAGGAGATTGGATCTCCTAGGGCCGGCGCCCCCCTAGGCTCCCTATATATAGTGAGGGAAGGAGGGCCTCTCGATCCACGCCTTTGGTGCCTCCCTCTCCCTCTCCAACACATCCTCCTCCTCCATAGTGCTTGGCGAAGCCCTGCCGGAGTACTGCAGCTCCACCACCACCACGCCGTCGTGCTGCTGTTGGAGCCATCTTCCTCAACCTCTCCTTCCCCCTTGATGGATCAAGAAGAAGGAGACGTTACGCTGACCGTACGTGTGTTGAACGCGGAGGTGCCGTCCGTTCGGCGCTAGGATCTCCGGTGATTTGGATCACGTCGAGTACGCCTTCCTCATCCCCGTTCTTTGAACGCTTCCGCGCGGGATCTACAAAGATATGTAGATGCAATCCGATCACTCGTTGCTAGATGAACTCCTAGATGGATCTTGGTGAAACCGTAGGAAATTTTTTGTTTTCTGCAACGTTCCCCAACAGTGGCATCATGAGCTAGGTCTACGCGTAGTTCTCTT
Source organism: Triticum urartu (assembly GCF_003073215.2). Taxonomy (NCBI): domain Eukaryota; kingdom Viridiplantae; phylum Streptophyta; class Magnoliopsida; order Poales; family Poaceae; genus Triticum; species Triticum urartu. The sequence goes on along the minus strand of NC_053023.1, from coordinate 651,990,823 downwards.
GCACGAGTAGAACACAATTTGTTGTGGGCGTAGATGTTGTCAACTTTCTTGCCGCTACTAGTCTTATCTTGCTTCAATGGTATTGTGGGATGAAGCGGCCCGGACCAACCTTACACGTACGCTTACGTGAGACCGGTTCCACCGACTAACATGCACAAGTTGCATAAGGTGGCTGGCGGGTGTCTGTCTCTCCCACTTTAGTTGGAGCGGATTCGATGAAAAGGGTCCTTATGAAGGGTAAATAGAAGTTGACAAATCACGTTGTGGCTTTCACGTAGGTGAGAAAACGTTCTTGCTAGAACCCTTTTTCAGCCACGTAAAACTTGCAACAACAATTAGAGGACGTCTAACTTGTTTTTGCAGCAAGTGCTTTGTGATATGATATGGCCAAAGTTGTGATGAATGATGAATGATATATATGTGATGTATGAGATGTTCATGCTATTGTAATAGGAATCACGACTTGCATGTCGATGAGTATGACAACCGGCAGGAGCCATAGGAGTTGTCTTTATTTTTTGTATGACCTGCGTGTCATTGAGAAACGCCATGTAAATTACTTTACTTTATTGCTAAACGCGTTAGCCATAGTAGTAGAAGTAATATTTGGCGAGCAACTTCATGGAGACACGATGATGGAGATCATGGTGTCATGCCGGTGACAAGATGATCATGGAGCCCCAAGATGGAGATCAAAGAAGCTATGTGATATTGGCCATATCATGTCACTATTATTATTTGATTGCATGTGATGTTTATCATGTTTTTGCATCTTGTTTGCTTAGAACGACGGTAGTAAATAAAATGATCCCTCATAATAATTTCAAGAAAGTGTCCCCCCTAACTGTGCACCATTGCGACAGTTCGTTGTTTTGAAGCACCACGTGATGATCGGGTGTGATAGATTCCAACGTTCACATACAACGGGTGTAAGACAGATTTACACATGCAAACACTTAGGTTGACTTGACGAGCCTAGCATGTACAGACATGGCCTCGGAACACAGAAGACCGAAAGGTCGAGCATGAGTCGTATAGAAGATACGATCAACATGAAGATGTTCACCGATGTTGACTAGTCCGTCTCACGTGATGATCGGACACGGCCTAGTTAACTCGGATCATGTTATACTTAGATTACAGGAGGGATGTCTATCTAAGTGGGATTTCATTGAATAATTTGATTAGATGAACTTAATTATCACGAACTTAGTCTAAAAATATTTACAATATGTCTTGTAGATCAAATGGCCAACGTAGTCCTCAACTTCAACGCGTTCCTAGAGAAAACCAAGCTGAAAGACGATGGCAGCAACTACACGGGCTGGGTCGGGAACCTGAGGATCATCCTCATAGCTGCCAAGAAAGATTATGTCCTACAAGCACCGCTGGGTAACGCACCTGTTCTCCCTGCAGAACAAGACGTTATGAACGCTTGGCAGGTACGTACCGATGACTACTCCCTCGTTCAGTGCGGCATGCTTTACAGCTTAGAGCCGGGGCTCCAAAAGCGTTTTGAGAGACACGGAGCATATGAGATGTTTGAAGAGCTGAAAATGGTTTTCCAAGCTCATGCCCGGGTCGAGAGATATCAAGTCTCCGACAAGTTATTCAGCTGTAAGATGGAGGAAAACAGTTCTGTCAGTGAGCACATACTCACTATGTCTGGGTTACATAACCGCTTGACTCAGCTGGGAGTTAATCTCCCGGATGACGCGGTCATTGACAGAATCCTTCAGTCGCTTCCACCGAGCTACAAGAGCTTTGTGATGAACTTCAATATGCAGGGGATGGAAAAGACCATTCCTGAAGTATTTGCAATGCTGAAATCAGCAGAGGTAGAAGTCAAAAAGGAACATCAAGTGTTGATGGTGAATAAAACCACTAAGTTCAAGAAAGGCAAGGGTAAGAAAACCTTCAAGAAAGACGGCAAGCTGCCGGGAAGAAGCCAAAGAATGGACCCAAGCCCGAGACTGAGTGCTTTTATTGCAAGGAAAGTGGTCACTGGAAGCGGAACTGCCCCAAATACTTAGCGGACAAGAAGGCTGGCAAAACGAAAGGTATATGTGATATACATGTAATTGATGTGTACCTTACCAGTACTCGTAGTAGCTCCTGGGTATTTGATACCGGTGCAGTTTCTCACATTTGTAACTCAAAGCAGGAGCTGCGGAATAAGCGGAGACTGGCGAAGGACGAGGTGACGATGCGCGTCGGGAATGGTTCCAAGGTTGATGTGATCGCCGTCGGCACGCTACCTCTACATTTACCTACGGGATTAGTTTTGAACCTCAATAATTGTTATTTAGTGCCAAGTTTGAGCATGAACATTGTATCAGGATCTCGTTTAATTCGAGATGGCTACTCATTTAAATCCGAGAATAATGGTTGTTCTATTTATATGAGAGATATGTTTTATGGTCATGCTCCGATGGTGAATGGTTTATTCTTAATGAATCTCGAGCGTAATGCTACACATATTCATAGTGTGAATACCAAAAGATGTAAGATTGATAATGATAGTCCCACATACTTGTGGCACTGCTGCCTTGGTCACACAGGTGTCAAACGCATGAAGAAGCTCCATGCTGATGGACTTTTAGAGTCTCTTGATTACGAATCATTTGACACGTGTGAACCATGCCTCATGGGTAAAATGACCAAGACTCCGTTCTCAGGAACAATGGAGCGAGCAACCAACTTATTGGAAATCATACATACTGATGTGTGCGGTCCAATGAGTGTTGAGGCTCGCGGTGGCTATCGTTATGTTCTCACCCTCACTGATGACTTGAGTAGATATGGGTATATCTATTTAATGAAACACAAGTCTGAGACCTTTGAAAAGTTCAAGGAATTTCAGAGTGAGGTTGAGAATCAACGTGACAGGAAAATCAAGTTCCTGCGATCAGATCGTGGAGGAGAATACTTGAGTCATGAGTTTGGCACACACTTAAGAAAATGTGGAATAGTTTCACAGCTCACGCCGCCTGGAACACCTCAGCGTAATGGTGTGTCCGAACGTCGTAATCGCACTCTATTAGATATGGTATGATCTATGATGTCTCTTACCGATTTACCGCTATCTTTTTGGGGGTATGCTTTAGAGACTGCCGCATTCACTTTAAATAGGGCTCCGTCGAAATCCGTTGAGACGACACCATATGAATTATGGTTTGGGAAGAAACCTAAGCTGTCGTTTCTAAAAGTTTGGGGATGCGATGCTTATGTCAAGATACTTCAACCTAAAAAGCTCGAACCCAAGTCGGAAAAATGCGTCTTCATAGGATACCCTAAAGAAACTATTGGGTATACCTTCTACCTCAGATCCGAAGGCAAGATTTTTGTTGCCAAGAATGGATCCTTTCTAGAGAAGGAGTTTCTCTCGAAAGAAGTAAGTGGGAGGAAAGTAGAACTTGATGAAGTATTACCTCTTGAACCGGAAAATGGCGCAGCTCAAGAAAATGTTCCTGAGGTGCCTGCACCGACTAGAGAGGAAGTTAATGATGATGATCAAGATACTTCTGATCAAGCTCCTACTGAAATTCGAAGGTCCACAAGGACACGTTCCACACCAGAGTGGTACGGCAACCCTGTCTTGGAAATTATGTTGTTAGACAACGGTGAACCTTCGAACTATGAAGAAGCGATGGCGGGCCCGGATTCCGTCAAATGGCTAGAAGCCATGAAATCCGAGATACGATCCATGTATGAAAATGAAGTATGGACTTTGACTGACTTGCCCGTTGAGCGGCGAGCCATAGAAAATAAATGGATCTTTAAGAAGAAGACAGATGCGGATGGTAATGTGACCATCTATAAAGCTCGGCTTGTCGCTAAGGGTTATCGACAAGTTCAAGGGGTTGACTACGATGAGACTTTCTCACCGGTAGCGAAGCTAAAGTCCGTCCGAATCATGTTAGCAATTGCCGCATTCTATGATTATGAGATATGGCAAATGGACGTCAAAATGGCATTCCTTAATGGTTTCCTTAAGGAAGAATTGTATATGATGCAGCCGGAAGGTTTTGTCGATCCTAAGAATGCTGACAAGGTGTGCAAGCTCCAACGCTCGATTTATGGGCTGGTGCAAGCATCTCGGAGTTGGAACATTCGCTTTGATGAGATGATCAAAGCGTTTGGGTTTACGCAGACTTATGGAGAAGCCTGTGTTTACAAGAAAGTGAGTGGGAGCTCTGTAGCATTTCTCATATTATATGTAGATGACATACTTTTGATGGGAAATGATATAGAACTCTTGGACAGCATTAAGGCCTACTTGAATAAGAGTTTTTCAATGAAGGACCTTGGAGAAGCTGCATATATATTAGGCATCAAGATCTATAGAGATAGATCAAGACACCTCATAGGTCTTTCACAAAGCACATACCTTGATAAGATATTGAAGAAGTTCAATATGGATCAGTCTAAGAAGGGGTTCTTGCCTGTGTTGCAAGGTGTGAAATTGAGCTCAGCTCAATGTCCGACCATGGCAGAAGATATAGAAGAGATGAGTGTCATCCCCTATGCCTCAGCCATAGGTTCTATTATGTATGCCATGCTGTGTACCAGACCTGATGTAAACCTTGCCATAAGTTTGGTAGGAAGGTACCAAAGTAATCCCGGCAAGGAACACTGGACAGCGGTCAAGAATATCCTGAAGTACCTGAAAAGGACTAAGGAAATGTTTCTCGTCTATGGAGGTGACGAAGAGCTCGTCGTAAAGGGTTACGTCGACGCTAGCTTCGACACAGATCTGGATGACTCAAAGTCACAAACCGGATACGTGTATATTTTGAATGGTGGGGCAGTAAGCTGGTGCAGTTGCAAGCAGAGCGTCGTGGCGGGATCTACATGTGAAGCGGAGTACATGGCAGCCTCGGAGGCAGTGCATGAAGCAATTTGGGTGAAGGAGTTCATCACCGACCTAGGAGTCATACCCAATGCGTCAGGGCCGATCAAGATCTTCTGTGACAACACTGGAGCTATTGCACTTGCCAAGGAGCCCAGGTTTCACAAGAAGACAAGGCACATCAAGCGTCGCTTCAACTCCATTCGTGAAAATGTTCAAGATGGAGACATAGATATTTGTAAAGTACATACGGACCTGAATGTAGCAGATCTGTTGACTAAACCTCTCCCTAGAGAAAAACATGATCAACACCAGAATTCCATGGGTGTTCGATTCATCACAATGTAACTAGATTATTGACTCTAGTGCAAGTGGGAGACTGTTGGAAATATGCCCTAGAGGCAATAATAAAAGCATTATTATTATATTTCCTTGTTCATGATAATTGTCCTTTATTCATGCTATAATTGTGTTATCCGGAAATCGTAATACATGTGTGAATAATAGACACCAACATGTCCCTAGTAAGCCTCTAGTTGACTAGCTCGTTGATCAACAGATAGTCATGGTTTCCTGACTATGGACATTGGATGTCATTGATAACGGGATCACATCATTAGGAGAATGATGTGATGGACAAGACCCAATCCTAAACATAGCATAAGATTGTATAGTTCGTTTGCTAGAGTTTTCCAATGTCAAGTATCTTTTCCTTAGACCATGAGATCGTGTAACTCCCAGATACCGTAGGAGTGCTTTGGGTGTACCAAACGTCACAACGTAACTGGGTGACTATAAAGGTATACTGCGGGTATCTCCGAAAGTGTCTGTTGGGTTGACACAAATCAAGACTGGGATTTGTCACTCCGTATGACGGAGAGGTATCACTGGGCCCACTCGGTAATGCATCATCATAATGAGCTCAAAGTGACCAAGTTTCTGGTCATGGGATCATGCATTACGGTACGAGTAAAGTGACTTGCCGGTAACGAGATTGAACGAGGTATTGGGATACCGACGATCGGATCTCGGGCAAGTAACATACTGATTGACAAAGGGAATTGTATATGGGGTTACGTGAATCCTCGACATCGTGGTTCATCCGATGAGATCATCGAGGAGCATGTGGGAGCCAACATGGGTATCCAGATCCCGCTGTTGGTTATTGACCGGAGGTCGTCTCGGTCATGTCTACATGTCTCCCGAACCCGTAGGGTCTACACACTTAAGGTTCGGTGACGCTAGGGTTGTAGGGATATGTATATGCAGTAACCCGAATGTTGTTCGGAGTCCCGGATGAGATCCCGGATGTCACGAGGAGTTCCGGAATGGTCCGGAGGTAAAGAATCATATATAGGAAGTGCTATTTCGGCCATCGGGACAAGTTTCGGGGTCACCGGTATTGTACCGGGACCACCAGAAGGGTCCCGGGGGTCCACCGGGTGGGGCCACCTGCCCCGGGGGGGGGGCACATGGGCTGTAGGGGGTGCGCCTTGGCCTATATGGGCCAAGGGCACCAGCCCCAAGAGGCCCATGCGCCTAGGGATAAGGAAGGGAAGAGTCCCAAAGGGGGAAGGCACCTCCTAGGTGCCTTGGGGAGGAGGGATTCCTCCCTTGGCCGCCGCCCCCCTAGGAGATTGGATCTCCTAGGGCCGGCGCCCCCCCTAGGCTCCCTATATATAGTGGGGGAAGGAGGGCCTCTCGATCCATGCCTTTGGTGCCTCCCTCTCCCTCTCCAACACATCCTCCTCCTCCATAGTGCTTGGCGAAGCCCTGCCGGAGTACTGCAGCTCCACCACCACCACGCCGTCGTGCTGCTGTTGGAGCCATCTTCCTCAACCTCTCCTTCCCCCTTGCTGGATCAAGAAGAAGGAGACGTTACGCTGACCGTACGTGTGTTGAACGCGGAGGTGCCGTCCGTTCGGCGCTAGGATCTCCGGTGATTTGGATCACGTCGAGTACGCCTTCCTCACCCCCGTTCTTTGAACGCTTCCGCGCGTGATCTACAAAGGTATGTAGATGCAATCCGATCACTCGTTTCTAGATGAACTCCTAGATGGATCTTGGTGAAACCGTAGGAAAATTTTTGTTTTCTGCAACGTTCCCCAACAGCCAGGCCCAAATTCGAGGCTTTTCATGGGCTGCCAGGCCGCTGAGTTAAACCATTTGACAAAGCCTTTTAAGATGGGCCTCCAACTAACCAATCGTCATTTCAACTTTGACAAGTTCAGGGTCTCAATGAGAGTAACTGTCAAACGTTCGGTGGGTCATGCCAGGATTACCTGGATAGGAGTGGCTTACTTGATGAAGGCAGGTTAACCCGGGGTTTTAGGTGAATACACCAGGCTTCCAAGCCGTGGGTCGTACCCGGTTACAAGGGTCCTTTCAAACTCTTTGGTATTTGACACAAAGAGCCCCCAAGTAACTTTGTGAGCTATGCTCAATGGGTGCCTATGTTTGAGTTGTGCGTAGCAACAAGACTCTCTTTAGCCCCTTGGGTGTGAAGCTCCCAAGCTTTGTTGTGGCGTGATAGCCGGATTAATGGACAAAACTCCGCTTTGTAAGCTGAAGCCCCCATGTAACCAATAATATGATAAGCCAATAAGGCGGGATACCCATGTTTGAACCGTGCATCATGGCAACAGGTCCTCTTCAGCAACCTTTAACTTTTTACAAGAGATAAATTCTTCTTGAACCGGGATTTTGAACCGGATATTGAGAGCTTCAAAGCTTTATGGGAGAACAAACTTCCCTTAAACCGGATTGCAAACCGAAATCTTCATTTTCAGCCGGAAATTTTCTGACGGCCTTTCAACTCGAACTTGCGAGAAGTTAATTCCTTTTTTAAAACGGACATTTTGAAATCGGATTTGAGCGCTTCAGAGCTTTGTGGGAGATATATTTCCCTTTCTGATGACCCAAAACTTCTTCACTGAGCCGGGATTTTTTCATATACTTTTTGAGCCGGAAATTCTCCGACGGCCTTTAAATTTTCATCAATATAGTAGTAGCCTCCGGGACCAGGTTATCTTTCCCTCCATCGTCCTGGGCTGAAACTAGCAAGATTTGCCGAGTCATGTCATCGTAGCCCCCGAGTCTCAAGGTGACCCGAGGAGTTGGCATGAGATTCTCCATATTGAACCGTGATATAAACCGGCATAAGTTGGAGATAATAGGTGTTAATAGCACGATGTGAATCCACAGAAGGTTGAGGTGACTGCGGCGGGTTATAAATGGTCCCGTATGAGCCGTGTCAGCAACTCGGCCAATGGTTCCTTCCAACTGGTTGTTTGAAGATAACCAAACTGTAGTGGCGGCGACTTGTGCACATGTCCATTGAGCCATCCAGAGCAGACGGCGGTTAATGATAATTTGCCTCCAATTTGTTGGAAGAAAACTGAGCTACCCAAGCAGTGACTTGCTCATACTCAAGAAACAACTCATGCAGACAGGTGCGGCCTGGTGTGTTGATGTAGACCAGACCGCAAGGTCGGCAGCTTTCAGCGCTTCTCAGCAGTGAATAATTGTCCCAATGTACCTGGATGATAGATGATCTTGTCGTCTCTGCCATCAACATGGAACAAAAAATATTTAAAGAGAGTATAATAGTTCTCGGAGGAATTTAAAGTACATTGAAAAAATAAATATGGTGGATAGCACCTGATATTCAGCCCCCAAGGTTGATGATGATTTATGGATCCTTACGTAAGAAGCAGTACTGATAGTACTATACAATGCCCCACTAACAATAGCCTTTGTAGTCTGCGTTTTTTTTTCCAAACCGGTCAGACTTATCCCTTTGTTTCCTTCTTTCCGGGCAGAGCAAGCACATGAGAAGCAAGGATCCTGCTGGCGTCCATGCCCGTCAACTGAGGGAAGTCCTTTGTTCCCTGTTAGTGTCCATGCCCGTAAATCGCCACCAGGTCACGGGTTAATTCAATCAGCCGGTTCACAGCTGTCGGGGAAGGAGTAGAGCTAGAGGCTGGCGCACGCGGGCAGGTCGCGGCAGAAACGATCCCCATCTCTCGTTTTATAGTGGTAAACCGCAGTGAATAGGGCAGCGGAATCAACCCCGGCGACATCCATGGTGCCAGCGGAGGCGGGGCCGCATTTGTCTTGGCGACTCACAGCAGCAACTGAATCTGCCCGCGAGGTGGTGCGGACGGTTTGGAAGCAGAACCGGCGCGGCTGTTCGACCGGCGGTGTATTTGGTGATTTGGCGATTACGGCAACAACCGGCCATGCCAGGGCGGTACGAGCCATGTGTTGGGGAACGTAGTAATTTCAAAAAATTTCATACGCACACGCAAGATCATGGTGATGCATAGCAACGAGAGGGGAGAGTGTCATCTACGTACCCTTGTAGACCGACAACGGAAGCGTTAGCACAACGTGGTTGATGTAGTCGTACGTCTTCACGGCCCGACCGATCAAGCACCGAAACTACGGCACCTCCGAGTTCTAGCACACGTTCAGCTCGATGACGATCCCCGAATTCCGATCCAGCAAAGTGTCGGGGAAGAGTTCCGTCAGCACGACGTCATGGTGACGATCTTGATGTACTACTGTCGCAGGGCTTCGCCTAAGCACAGCTACAATATTATCGAGGACTATGGTGGAAGGGGGCACCGCACACGGCTAAGAATATGATCACGTGGATCAACTTGTGTGTCTAGGGGTGCCCCCTGCCTCCATATATAAAGGATCAAAGGGGGGGTACGCCGGCCAGGAGAGGGCGCGCCAGGAGGAGTCCTACTCCCTCCGGGAGTAGGATTCCCCCCTTTCCTAGTTGGAATAGGATTCGGGAGGGGGGAAAGAGGAGAGAGAGAAGGAAGGGGGGCGCCGCCCCCCTCTCCTTGTCCTATTTGGACTAGGGGGGAGGGGCACGCGGCCCAGCCCTGGCCACTTCTCCTCTCTTCCACTAAAGCCCACTAAGGCCCATATACCTCCCGGGGGGTTCCGGTAACCTCCCGGTACTCCGGTAAAATCCCGATTTCACCCGAAACACTTCCGATATCCAAATATAGGCTTCCAATATATAAATGTTTATGTCTCGACCATTTCGAGACTCCTCGTCATGTCCGTGATCACATCCGGGACTCCGAACAAACTTCGGTACATGAAAATGCATAAACTCATAATATAACTGTCATCGAAACCTTAAGCGTGCGGACCCTACGGGTTCGAGAACAATGTAGACATGACCGAGACACGTCTCTGGTCAATAACCAATAGCGAAACCTGGATGCTCATATTGGCTCCTACATATTCTACGAAGATCTTTTATCGGTCAGACCGCATAACAACATATGTTGTTCCCTTTGTCATCGGTATGTTACTTGCCCGAGATTCGATCGTCGGTATCTCAATACCTAGTTCAATCTCATTACCGGCAAGTCTCTTTACTCGTTCCGTAATACATCATCTCACAACTAACTCATTAGTTGCAATGCTTGCAAGGCTTATGTGATGTGCATTACCGAGAGGGCCCAGAGATACCTCTCCGACAATCGGAGTGACAAATCCTAATCTCGAAATACGCCAACCCAACATGTACCTTTGGAGACACCTGTAGAGCACCTTTATAATCACCCAGTTATGTTGTGACGTTTGGTAGCACACAAAGTGTTCCTCCGGCAAACGGGAGTTGCATAATCTCATAGTCATAGGAACATGTATAAGTCATGAAGAAAGCAATAGCAACATACTAAACGATCGGGTGCTAAGCTAATGGAATGGGTCATGTCAATCAGATCATTCACCTAATGATGTGATCCCGTTAATCAAATAACAACTCTTTGTCCATGGTTAGGAAACATAACCATCTTTGATTAACGAGCTAGTCAAGTAGAGGCATACTAGTGACACTCTGTTTGTCTATGTATTCACACATGTATTATGTTTCCGGTTAATACAATTCTAGCATGAATAATAAACATTTATCATGATATAAGGAAATAAATAATAACTTTATTATTGCCTCTAGGGCATATTTCCTTCAGTCTCCCACTTGCACTAGAGTCAATAATCTAGTTCACATCGCCATGTGATTCAACACTAATAGTTCACATCACCATGTGATTAACACCCATAGTTCACATTGTCATGTGACCTATACCCAAAGGGTTTACTAGAGTCAGTAATCTAGTTCACATCGTTTATGTTATTAACACCCAAAGAGTACTAAGGTGTGATCATGTTTTGCTTGTGAGATAATTTTAGTCAACGGGTCTGTCACATACAGATCCATAAGTATTTTGCGAATTCTATGTCTACAATGCTCTGCACGGAGCTACTCTAGCTAATTGCTCCGACTTTCAATATGTATCTAGATCGAGACTTAGAGTCAACCAGATATGTGTCAAAACTTGCATCGACGTAACTTTTTACGGCGAACCTTTTTGTCACCTCCATAATTGAGAAATATTTCCTTATTCCACTAAGGATAATTTTGACCGCTGTCCAGTGATCTACTCTTAGATCACTATTGTACTCCCTTGCTTAACACAGTGTAGGGTATACAATAGATCTGGTACACAGCATGGCATACTTTACATAACCTATGGCTGAGGCATAGGGAATGACTTTCATTCTCTTTCTATCTTCTACCGTCGTCGGGCTTTGAGTCTTACTCAATTTCACACCTTGTAACACAGGCAAGAATTCTTTCTTTGACTGTTCCATTTTGAACTACTTCAAAATCTAGTCAAGGTATGTACTCATTGAAAAAAAAACTTATCAAGCGTCTTGATCTATCTCTATATCTTGATGCTCAATATTTAAGCAACTTCACCGAGGTTTTCTTTGAAAAAATCCTTTCAAACACTCCTTTATGCCTTGCAGAATAATTCTACATTATTTCCGATCAACAATATGTCATACACATACACTTATCAGAAATGCTGTAGTGCTCCCACTCACTTTCTTGTAAATACAGGCTTCACCGCAAGTCTATATAAAACTATATGCTTTGATCAACTTATCAAAGCATATATTCCAACTCCGAGATGCTTGCACCAGTCCATAGATGGATCGCTGGAGCTTGCATATTTTGTTAGCACCTTTAGGATTGACAAAACCTTCTGGTTGCATCATATACAACTCTTCTTTAAATCCATTAAGGAATGTAGTTTTGTTTATCCATTTGCCAGATTTCATAAAAATGCGGCAATTGCTAACATGATTTGGACAGACTTAAGCATCGCTACGAGTGAGAAAATTTCATCGTAGTCAACACCTTGAACTTTGTCAAAAACCTTTTTCGACAAGTCTAGCTTTGTAGATAGTAACACTACCATCAGCGTCCGTCTTTCTCTTGAAGATCCATTTATTTTCTATGGCTTGCCGATCATCGGGCAAATCCATCAAAGTCCATACTTTGTTCTCATACATGGATCGTATCTCAGATTTCATGGCCTCAAACCATTTCGCGGAATCTGGGCTCATCATCGCTTCCTCATAGTTCGCAAGTTCGTCATGGTCTAGTAACATGACTTCCAGAACAGGATTACCGTACCACTCTGGTGCGGATCTCACTCTGGTTTACCTACGAGATCCGGTAGTGACTTGATCTGAAGTTACATGATCATCATCATTAGCTTCCTCACTAATTGGTGTAGTAGTCAGAAGAACAGATTTCTGTGATGAACTACTTTCCAATAAGGGAGAAGGTACAATTACCTTCTCAAGTTTTCTACTTTCCTCCCACTCACTTCTTTCGAGAGAAACTCCTTCTGTAGAAAGAATCCATTCTTAGCAACGAATGTCTTGCCTTCGGATCTGTGATAGAAGGTGTACCCAACAGTCTTGTGACGCCCGGGTAATTAAGCTACAGTGACCCTCTGCTAATGATGCCACGTCACCTCGTTTATAGTTACTAATCTCGAGTTAGTTCGAAACCGATTCAAATTCAAATTCAAAAAAATAGGCAAACAATAAAAGTTTTCAAATATTAAAACTAAAATGTTCGGAGTGAACCAAATATTGTATAGATAATTATGGGGGAAAAACCACACATGCATAAAATGTTTAAATAATATGAGATGGGTAAAACAGCAGCAAAACAATTATTTTAAATGCTTTTAAATACTAAACAAATGTTAATCTAGTTTATGTAATCACCAAACTTTTTGGAGTAGGTGGCCTATGTTGTTATGCTAATTTAGGAGTAGGAGTTATATTTTTGTAAAGCTGTTTCGCTAACTAAAATAAATAAAATAGAAAAGGGAAAATAATAAAAACAGAAGAAAACAAAAGAAATTAAAAGCCCCCCCCCTCACTGGGCCTCGGCCCAGCTGGCCATCCAACTAGGCCGGCCCACCTAACCCTTGCTTAACCCCCTGCCTCTCCCCGAAACCCTAACCCCCTCCCCATGATCCCCACTCTCCTCCCCCCCGCGCGATCTGGATCGGGGGCACCCCAATGCACATCGCCCCGATCCCCTTGCCCCCGAGCCCGACGCCGGGGCCCGACGCCGCCCCATCGTCACCGGGCTGCCCCGCCCCACCACTCCGTCGCCGGAACGCCATCGCCGCCGCCTCGCTCCACCAATCCTCCCCGAACGACCTCCACGCGCCCGACGTCGCCGTCCTCTTCGCTCGACGCCGTCGCCGGAGACCACCTCGCCGGACTGCCTCCCCTACGACGCCGGCGTCCCCGTCTTCCTCCTCGCGCCCCGCTGCCCAGTCCCCTGCAACCCCTTGTGAGCGCCACCTCCATCTCCCTCTCTGACCCCGCACCGGGATCGTCCTCGACGGGACTCGCTCGCCCGCGTGCTCCCGCAGCTCCGCCCGACCCTTGCCCCGTAGCCTTCCCCGCGGCCTGGTGCCCGCGGCCACCCCACCGTACACCGCGGCCTCTGCTTCGCCTCGCTGTGCCCCCCTGCCCGTTCCTTGCCGTGTCCGACCGCGGTTGGCAACGTGCGCTCGCGCTGACACTCCCCGTCGCCGCTCCTGCTCGTGCATCCGCCCGCTGCTGCGCTCACCGGCGCCGCCGCTCAGCTCCACTCCCTCCCTGGACGTGGCTCCCTGGAGCCGCCCGCGCCTACCCCCCCGTGACCTGATTTTCTGCAGCGCCGTCGCTGCCGCTACACGCCAGCCGCCGCCGCTCCGAAGGCTCGCCGGAGCCCCGTCTCCCCTGGCCCTAGCCGCCGGCGTGCCCCCGCGCGCGCCCAGCGCCTCTCGGGCTCACGCTCGTTCGGGCGCCCCGCCCCTTTGCTCGCCTGTAACCGCTAAGCCCAGGGGGCCACAGACAACTGGGCCCGCCCCCCTGTACCTATGACAAGGGGGCCCCATCCCCCAGAACTTTATAAAAAAAGAGAATTAAAAATAAATAAATAAATAAATAATAATTACATTAATTAATTAATCAATAAGTGAATTAATTAAGTTAATTAATCATGTTTAATTAATCTAATTAACTAGTTAGTTTAATTAAATAGTACTTAGTTTAACTAAGACCTAATTAACCTAAACAGGGTATGACAAGTGGGTCCCACTGGACCCACATGTCAGTTTGACCGAGTCAACTCCGTTGACTGCTGACGTCAGCATGACATCATGCTGATGTCATTAATTCATCTTCGAATTAATTTAAATAATTAATTAAATACCAGAAATTAATAAAATCTTTAGAAAATCATATCTTTTAATCCGTAATTCGGATGAAAATACTTTATACATGAAAGTTGCTCAGAACGACGAGATGAATCCGGATATGCAGCCCGTTCGTCCGCCACGCATCCCTAGCATAGCAAACACACAACTTTCCCCCTCCGGTTCGTCCGTCCGAAAACGCAAAACACTGGGAATACCTTCCCGGATGTTTTCCCCCTTCACCGGTACCACCTCGTACCGCGTTAGGGCACGCCTAGCACCACACTTTGTCATGTCATGCATCGTCATGCATTTGTTTGCATTATATTTATTGTTTCTTCCCCCTCTTCTCTCGCTAGACACCGGGACCGACGCCGCTGCTACCCAGTACGACTACGGTGTTGATGACCCCTCTCTCTTGCCAGAGCAACCAGGCAAGCCCCCCCTTTGATCACAAGATATCGCCTACTCTTCTCTATACTGCTTGCATTAGAGTAGTGTAGCATGTTACTGCTTTCCGTTATTCCTATCCTGATGCATAGCCTATCCTTGCTACTACTGCTGTTACCATTACCTGCTATCCTACTACTTAGTATAGGATGCTAGTGTTCCATCAGTGGCCCTACCCTCTTGTCCGTCTGCCATGCTATACTACTGGGCCGTGATCACTTCGGGAGGTGATCACGGGCATATACTATATACTTTACACAGTTACCTTACATATGATACTGTTCGGAGATGGGGGCTGAAGGGGCAGGTGGCTCCATCCCGGTAGAGGTGGGCCTGGGTTCCCGACGGCCCCCGACTGTTACTTTGTGGCGGAGCGACAGGGCAGGTTCAGACCACCTAGGAGAGAGGTGGGCCTGGCCCTGGTCGGCGTTCGCGGATACTTAACACTTACGAAGATCTTGTATTTGATCTGAGTCTGGCCATTTGGTCTATACGCACTAAACCCATCTACGGGAGTAGTTATTGGGTATCCCGGCGTTGTGGTATCAGCCGAAGCCTTCGTGACATCAGCGACTGAGTGGCGCGCACTGGATTGGAACGTAAGCCTGCTCTTGTATTAAGGGGGCTAGTTCTGCTTCCGGCCGCGTTCGCAACGTGCAGGTGTGCTAAGGGCGATGGGCCCAGACCCCTGTGCGCTTAGGTTTAGACCGGCGTGCTGACCTCTCTGTTGTGCCTAGGTGGGGCTGCGACGTGTTGATCTTTCGCGGCCGGGCATGACCCAGGAAAGTGTGTCCGGCCAAATGGGATCAAGCGTGTTGGGGTATGTGGTGCACCCCTGCAGGGAAGTTAATCTATTCGAATAGCCGTGATCTTCGTAACAGGACAACTTGGAGTTGTACCTTGACCTTATGACAACTAGAACCGGATACTTAATAAAACACACCCTTCCAAGTGCCAGATACAACCGGTGGTCGCTCTCTCACAGGGCGACGAGGGGAGGATCATCGGTTAGGATTATGCTATGCGATGCTACTTGGAGGACTTCAGTCTACTCTCTTCTACATGTTGCAAAATGGAGGCTGCCAGAAGCGTAGTCTTCGAAAGGATTAGTTATCCCCCTCTTATTCTCATTCTGCATTTCAGTCCACATATGGTACCCTTACTCCATTTGATACCCATGCATATGTAGTGTAGCTCCTTGCTTGCGATACTTTGGATGAGTACTCACGGTTGCTTTCTCCCCTTTTTCCCCCTATCCCTTCTACCTGGTTGTCGCAACCAGATGTTGGAGCCCAGGAGCCAGACGCCACCTTCGACGACGACTCCTACTACACCGGAGGTGCCTACTACTACGTGATGCCCGCTGACGACGACCAGGAGTAGTTAGGAGGATCCCAGGCAGGAGGCCTGCGCCTCTTTCGATCTGTATCCCAGTTTGTGCTAGCCTTCTTAAGGCAAACTTGTTTAACTTATGTCTGTACTCAGATATTGTTGCTTCCGCTGACTCGTCTATGATCGAGCTCTTGTATTCGAGCCCTCGAGGCCCCTGGCTTGTAATATGATGCTTGTATGACTTATTTTATTTGTAGAGTTGTGTTGTGATATCTTCCCGTGAGTCCCTGATCTTGATCGTACACGTTTGCGTGTATGATTAGTGTACGATTAAATCGGGGGCGTCACAAGTTGGTATTAGAGCCGACTGCCTGTAGGAATTCCCCTTCCACACTCCTTGGCCGAAGTTGAGTCTAGACATTACAAAATCTTTTACTAACATGGCTGTGTGCCTTACGGGCCCACATCGCCATCTGGGTGGTATTAGGCTCTTTTACTCCTCGATCCTTACTCTGGGACACTAAACTCTCTCCTACTCGGGTTAAACGATTTTGCTAACTCTAACTCTAGGTTCTCGTAAATACTTTCTCCCAGAGAGCCCCTTCATCCCAGATGATGGCCTGCTTCACCAGAAGATTCTGAGGATACTCTATGATGTTCTGTCGAGATTTGTGCCATCACTTTTGCTATTCCCGACCACCGATAAACCCCTATGGATAACCACGTATACTCGCCATTCATACAATGCTTCCCAGTTGATCTTGTTATTACAAGATATCCCAAAATTCCCTCTGTTGTTCCGAGAATCCTTGAGCTTACTGCCTTGCGGTTCTTTGCCACATGGATACCACTATGGATAATTTCTAGCACTCACTGGATATTTGCTCACCCCCAGTTGATTCATGTATTTCACAAAAGTATTCAAAATACTATTTGAACTTCCGAAAATCCTAAGTAACCTATTGCTCTTGGAATTCTTACTTGCTTACCTTATGGTTAATCCCATAAGTCTATAATATTATTGGCATCCCTTGTCATTATCATTTTTGAGTCCGTTGATTCAAATGTTGCGAGAGCTCGCCATCCTTAATCAGATCCTAGAATTCATCCTTCCGGCTCAGACGTCATTTTAAACATGAGCTGGTTATCGACCAATCAAATTGCCGTCGATTGTACCCCTAAGTCTATTCAGCTTATCCATCCTTGATCAGAGCATTTGCTCCTGATCCCTTGATTTGAAAATCATAATTACTTTGCTATTTAAACGTTGAATTATTCAGATGTTCTATAAAACGATGCATTTGCAATCTTTCTTCCTCTGATTGGGTATCGATACTCACATCAGCCCCATTGTGGATCACCATATCCACTGTTGGATTATTATCCGACAGTGTCCTTCATAATTAATCACTTTGTGAGTTCTTTCTCCGATACATAATGCCTTTGATAAATTGTATCCTCTGCTTGCTCAAGCATGCTGTACTATCGATCTTGTGTTATTTACTCCTGAAGTTCATGGTATATGTTCTAAGAAGCCCCGTTGGGTTGAACCTATGCCTTCCTTAATCTGGGTGAACTCAAAAGTTTGCACGGGTCATGCTCCTCTGGTAATTCACCAGGTAGGTTTTGACACTGAAATCATTTATATCTAGAGCAGTGAATGAAAGGTTATACATTGAAGAAGTGGGAGTCGACCTTGAACTTTGTGTTCATGACCATGGACCCGATGTGGAACTTATCATGGAAGCTGCTTGTAGTAATAACTATTTCCTTGATATAATATCCTTTGGTATCGGTGAATTGATCCTTTGCAATCGTGGTTTCGACCATATGTTCTTCTTAGATCCCATTTCTCGGGCAAGTTAAGCACTTGTCTTCTGTGGATCAATACCACCATTCCAACCTTTACTTTGATCTTTCGTCGAGTATTACCCCCCTGGTATCTCGAGGTTATCTTGGAACTGCATAACTTCTTATGAGTTCTTCATCTAGTACTACATTCTCACTGATTACAACTTTTCATGTGCCCTGAGTTATTAAACACTCAAAAGACACCGATAACTGAACCGAGTCCGCACTACGGTTCAACAACTTTTAAGTAATCTTATTAAGTATGATTTTGTATCTGATCAAGTCATTCCTAGCCTGATCGGCTATATCATTATTCGTGCTAAATTTTAACTGTGCCACCCGGTCCTTATTATCGGAACACAGCTTTCGACTATGAGCTAAGCTTACGTCGATTTCCTCGTCTTATCGTTTCACCTCGAACCACACACTTTGATTCCGAGTTTGTGTCGTATATGTGGTCCGAATAATCTTTCGTTGCATCAGTCCTTTTGCTTGATGCAGTCATGGTTCGATTGCCTCACTGTGGAGCCGCTTGACAAAAATTGTCGTGATCATCATCAACATTTTTGACTCCTTCTAGGATATCGATCGAATTCATGATGATAAGTGCCATCCTCGTTCCTTGGTAACTTGATTACCATCGACTACATCCTTACCTTCCTTTTATCGCAAACTTGTTCCGGTTATGGATGCAACTTGCTATCCAGCTTGTATTATGTTCTACCCTGAAGTATTACCCTCTTGTTTTGAAGTTAATGATCGGCCGTTCATTCTTAGCCTATCTGTTATTGAATCACCATTCTAACAGTTGATCAGGCTACCTATGCCCATATTTCAGCTACACTCTTCAACCAATGTTTAAATTGTGTATGTTTTTCTCGAGCATACCACATTATATCATTTGATTTGACAAATGTTATCTCCTTGTTCACATAAGTGTGGAAATCCATCTTTTGAAAATCTCAATGAATTGTTGCCGAGTTCATCAGCCACTCCTCGTCCTTTTCCTTGGTTAAATGATGAACTCTTGTTTCGAAACTTGCTTCCATAGTTCAATTCCCGAGAATCTTACAATGTCATCTTGACAATTTGTGTTGCACCTTTTCTTCTCAGGCATCCTGAGTCTAAGGTATCCTAACAGCGATCAGATCTGAATCTCGGTCAGATATGATGGTTGGAACATTTTTCCAAGAGTTATAACACTGGTCTTTTATGACCCGGTAAGGTGATGGCATGCCCAACACACCTGGCCGGTTGGCCATATTGTTATAGATTCCTTTTCAGCAAGGTTATCCATTCTTCCATGAGGAAATTGTAAGACTTATTCTACAAGTTATTCCTGATGGATCCTTTGTGTTTCCAAAGTCTGATCTTCAACTGATGACCATGTCAATGCTTTCTCGGAGCATGCCTATGGTACTTCAATTTTCAACAAGACCATTTGAAGCCCAATACTAAATGTTTCTTGCTCAGTTATCCAAACACCGCTGTATGGGCAATGTCATGAAATTTCTCTTCCCTTACCTAAAGGGTTTTCTGCTTTCTATCATGTCATGGATATCATGCTCTCCTCGTCCTTGGGAAAGATATACCCGTGGAATATGTGTTTAAACACATTTCCCTTTCCATTGTTCTGTTTAACCTGATGATCACGTTTTCCTTTTTAATTGGTTTGTTTGACCTCTCTTGTGATCTATATAATCTAAGCAGTAGTTTTCTCCTACTTAGGTAAACACCTCGGTGTACAATTCTGTCAGTAAGACCCTATTACTATTGTTGAAAACTTTCTGGTAACCGCCGATGGACGAGAACTCTACCTATTGGTCCGCCTCGTTCAACGAGCAGGAAAATGGTTCTCTTCGTCCCTCGCCCTTGGTACCGATGTTGTTGCCGACATAACTAGCAGGCTACCCTCTGGCATGCCTTGCTATTGTGACCGTGCAAGATGTCAGCCCCCCTTCCTACCTTTAACCCACATGGTGGGCCCATAACCCACAGTTCCACAGGATCGAAACTTGACTCTCCTGCACCCCCCCTGTTCCCAAGGTTCTTCCTCGCGTGTGGCCTCGTATGTAATTCACAAGCCACCTTCCGAGAGATCATCAAATCTGTTACCGGACACAATACTTATTCCCGTTGCTCTAAACCCCATTCACACTCTGTTTCAGGCAATGAACGATTGCCTATCCGCTTGAAACTTCTTATTGCACCGTCTTACTTTGCTCTCGATGTGTTTCATTTGTTCAACTCGAGAGATACTCATATGTTCATACTTGGGAAACCCCTAGAAGATTTTCCCTTGTAACATCCTATCGTTGTAGAGCTGCCCCTTACCTATTCGTAAGTACGATGGAGATCCCGAAGAAAGGATGACAAATTGATCAGGGTGACTTGAAGCAGTGAAATGAAGACATCAACGAAAGGGATCAACCTCTTCGAAAGGGCGGCCAAGACCGAGAAGACTCGTTAGGTTTTTCGCTACCAACACCTTCGCCCCTTACTCCACCGCTTAAATCTCGGGACGAGATTTCTTGTAGTGGAGGAGAATTGTGACGCCCGGGTAATTAAGCTACAGTGACCCTCTGCTAATGATGCCACGTCACCTCGTTTATAGTTGCTAATCTCGAGTTAGTTCGAAACCGATTCAAATTCAAATTCAAAAAAATAGGCAAACAATAAAAGTTTTCAAATATTAAAACTAAAATGTTCGGAGTGAACCAAATATTGTATAGATAATTATGGGGGGAAAACCACACATGCATAAAATGTTTAAATAATATGAGATGGGTAAAACAGCAGCAAAACAATTATTTTAAATGCTTTTAAATACTAAACAAATGTTAATCTAGTTTATGTAATCACCAAACTTTTTGGAGTAGGTGGCCTATGTTGTTATGCTAATTTAGGAGTAGGAGTTATATTTTTGTAAAGCTGTTTCGCTAACTAAAATAAATAAAATAGAAAAGGGAAAATAATAAAAACAGAAGAAAACAAAAGAAATTAAAAGCCCCCCCCTCACTGGGCCTCGGCCCAGCTGGCCATCCAACTAGGCCGGCCCACCTAACCCTTGCTTAACCCCCTTCCTCTCCCCGAAACCCTAACCCCCTTCCCCACGATCCCCACTCTCCCCCCCCCGCGCGATCTGGATCGGGGGCGCCCCAACGCACATCGCCCCGATCCACTTGCCCCCGAGCCTGACGCCGCCCCATCGTCACCGGGCTGCCCCGCCCCACCACTCCGTCGCCGGAACGCCATCGCCGCCGCCTCGCTCCACCAATCCTTCCCGAATGACCTCCACGCGCCCGACGCCGCCGTCCTCTTCGCTCGACGCTGTCGCCGGAGACCACCTCGCCGGACTGCCTCCCCTACGACGCCGGCGTCCCCGTCTTCCTCCTCGCGCCCCGCTGCCCAGTCCCCTGCAACCCCTTGTGAGCGCCACCTCCATCTCCCTCTCTGACCCCGCACCGGGATCGTCCTCGACGGGACTCGCTCGCCCGCGTGCTCCCGCAGCTCCGCCCGACCCTTGCCCCGTAGCCTTCCCCGCGGCCTGGTGCCCGCGGCCACCCCACCATACACCGCGGCCTCTGCTTCGCCTCGCTGTGCCCCCCTGCCCGTTCCTTGCCATGTCCGACCGCGGTTGGCAACGCGCGCTCGCGCTGACACTCCCCGTCGCCGCTCCTGCTCGTGCATCCGCCCGCTGCTGCGCTCACCGGCGCCGCCGCTCAGCTCCACTCCCTCCCTGGACGTGGCTCCCCGGAGCCGCCCACGCCTACCCCCCCTGACCCGATTTTCTGCAGCGCCGTCGCTGCCGCTACACGCCAGCCGCCGCCGCTCCGGAGGCTCGCCGGAGCCCCGTCTCCCCTGGCCCTGGCGGCCGGCGTGCCCCCGCGCGCGCCCAGCGCCTCTCGGGCTCACGCTCGTTCGGGCACCCCGCCCCTTTGCTCGCCCGTAACCGCTAAGCCCAGGGGGCCACAGACAACTGGGCCCACCCCCCTGTACCTATGACAAGGGGGCCCCATCCCCCAGAACTTTATAAAAAAAGAGAATTAAAAATAAATAAATAAATAAATAAATAATAATTACATTAATTAATTAATCAATAAGTGAATTAATTAAGTTAATTAATCATGTTTAATTAATATAATTAACTAGTTAGTTTAATTAAATAGTACTTAGTTTAACTAAGACCTAATTAACCTAAACAGGGTATGACAGGTGGGTCCCACTGGACCCACATGTCAGTTTGACCGAGTCAACTCCGTTGACTGCTGACGTCAGCATGACATCATGCTGATGTCATTAATTCATCTTCGAATTAATTTAAATAATTAATTAAATACCAGAAATTAATAAAATCTTTAGAAAATCATATCTTTTAATCCGTAATTCGGATGAAAATACTTTGTACATGAAAGTTGCTCAGAACGACGAGACGAATCCGGATATGCAGCCCGTTCATCCGCCATGCATCCCTAGCATAGCAAACACGCAACTTTCCCCCTCCGGTTCGTCCGTCCGAAAATGCAAAACACTGGGAATACCTTCCCGGATGTTTTCCCCCTTCACCGGTACCACCTCGTACCGCGTTAGGGCACGCCTAGCACCACGCTTTGTCATGTCATGCATCGTCATGCATTTGTTTGCATTGTATTTATTGTTTCTTCCCCCTCTTCTCTCGCTAGACACCGAGACCGACGCCGCTGCTACCCAGTATGACTACGGTGTTGATGACCCCTCTCTCTTGCCAGAGCAACCAGGCAAGCCCCCCCTTTGATCACCAGATATCGCTTACTCTTCTCTATACTGCTTGCATTAGAGTAGTGTAGCATGTTACTGCTTTCCGTTATTCCTATCCTGATGCATAGCCTATCCTTGCTACTACTGTTGTTACCATTACCTGCTATCCTACTGCTTAGTATAGGATGCTAGTGTTCCATCAGTGGCCCTACCCTCTTGTCCGTCTGCCATGCTATACTACTGGGCCGTGATCACTTCGGGAGGTGATCACGGGCATATACTATATACTTTACACAGTTACCTTACATATGATACTGTTCGGAGATGGGGGCTGAAGGGGCAGGTGGCTCCATCCCGGTAGAGGTGGGCCTGGGTTCTCGACGGCCCCCGACTGTTACTTTGTGGCGGAGCGACAGGGCAGGTTCAGACCACCTAGGAGAGAGGTGGGCCTGGCCCTGGTCGGCGTTCGCGGATACTTAACACGCTTAACGAGATCTGGGTATTTGATCTGAGTCTGGCCATTTGGTCTATACGCACTAACCATCTACGCGGGAGTAGTTATGGGTATCCCGGCGTCGTGGTATCAGCCGAAGCCTTCGTGACGTCAGCGACTGAGTGGCGTGCGCCGGATTGGACCGTAAGCCTGCTCTTGTATTAAGGGGGCTAGTTCTGCTTCCGGCCGCGTTCGCAACGTGCAGGTGTGCTAAGGGCGATGGGCCCAGACCCCTGTGCGCTTAGGTTTAGACCGGCGTGCTGACCTCTCTGTTGTGCCTAGGTGGGGCTGCGACGTGTTGATCTTCCGAGGCCAGGCATGACCCAGGAAAGTGTGTCCGGCCAAATGGGATCGAGCGTGTTGGGGTATGTGGTGCACCCCTGCAGGGAAGTTAATCTATTCGAATAGCCGTGATCTTCAGTAACAGGACGACTTGGAGTTGTACCTTGACCTTATGACAACTAGAACCGGATACTTAATAAAACACACCCTTCCAAGTGCCAGATACAACCGGGGATCGCTCTCTCACAGGGCGACGAGGGGAGGATCATCGGTTAGGATTATGCTATGCGATGCTACTTGGAGGACTTCAGTCTACTCTCTTCTACATGCTGCAAAACAGAGGCTGCCAGAAGCGTAGTCTTCGAAAGGACTAGCTATCCCCCTCTTATTCCAGCTTTCTGCAGTCCAGTCCACATACAATATCCTTATTCCAGTTGATACCAATGCATACATATGTAGTGTAGCTCCTTGCTTGCGAGTACTTTGGATGAGTACTCACAGTTGCTTTCTCCCTCTTTTCCCCTATCCCTTCTACCTGGTTGTCGCAACCAGATGTTGGAGCCCAGGAGCCAGACGCCACCTTCGACGACGACTCCTACTACACCGGAGGTGCCTACTACTACGTGATGCCCGCTGACGACGACCAGGAGTAGTTAGGAGGATCCCAGGCAGGAGGCCTGCGCCTCTTTCGATCTGTATCCCAGTTTGTGCTAGCCTTCTTAAGGCAAACTTGTTTAACTTATGTCTGTACTCAGATATTGTTGCTTCCGCTGACTCGTCTATGATCGAGCTCTTGTATTCGAGCCCTCGAGGCCCCTGGCTTGTAATATGATGCTTGTATGACTTATTTTATTTGTAGAATTGTGTTGTGATATCTTCCCGTGAGTCCCTGATCTTGATCGTACACGTTTGCGTGTATGATTAGTGTACGATTAAATCGGGGGCGTCACAAGTCTTCTTTGGGTATCCTATGAAGACATATTTCTCCGATTTGGGTTTGAGCTTATCAGGATGAAACTTTTTCACATAAGCATCACAACCCAAAACTTTAAGAAACGACAACTTTGGTTTCTTGCCAAACCATAATTCAGATTGTGTCGTCTCAACGGATTTAGATGGTGCCCTTTTTAACGTGAATGCAGCTGTCTCTAATACATAACCCCAAAACGATAGTGGTAGATTGGTAAGAGACATCATAGATTGCACTATATCCAATAAAGTATGGTTATGACGATCGGACACACCATTATGCTGTGGTGTTCCAGGTGGCATGAGTTTGTGAAACTATTCCACAATGTTTTAATTGAAGACCAAACTTGTAACTCAAATATTTGTCTCCGCGATCAGATCGTAGAAACTTTTTTTCTTGTCACGATGATTTTCCACTTCACCCTGGAATTATTTGAACTTTTCAAATGTTTCAGACTTATGTTTCATCAAGTAGATATACTCATATCTGCTCAAATCATCTGTGAAGATCAGAAAATAATGATACCTGTCGCGAGCCTCAATATTCATCGAACCACATACATCAGTATGTATGATTTCCAACAAATCTGTTGCTCGCTCCATTGTTCCGAAGAACAGAGTCTTAGTCATCTTGCCCATGAGGCATGGTTCGCAAGCATCAATTGATTCATAAT
Source organism: Triticum urartu (assembly GCF_003073215.2). Classification (NCBI taxonomy): domain Eukaryota; kingdom Viridiplantae; phylum Streptophyta; class Magnoliopsida; order Poales; family Poaceae; genus Triticum; species Triticum urartu. Next base: position 651,965,590 of record NC_053023.1, on the reverse strand, counting down.
CAAGTGATTCCAAAATCCCATCAGCATGGAGTTTCTTCATGCGCTTTACACCAATATGACCTAAACGGCAGTGCCACAAATAAGTTGCACTATCATTATTAATTTTGCATCTTTTGGTTTCAATATTATGATTATGTGTATCACTACGATCGAGATCCAACGAACTATTTTCATTGGGTGTGTAACCATATAAGGTTTTATTCATGTAAACAGAACAACAATTTATTCTCTTACTTAAATGAATAACCGTATAAACATGATCAAATCATATTCATGCTCAACGCAAACACCAAATAACACTTATTTAGGTTCAACACTAATCCCGAAATTATAGGGAGTGTACGATGATGATCATATCAATCTTGGAACCACTTCCAACACACATCGTCACTTCACCCTTAACTAGTCTCTGTTTATTCTGCAACTCCTGTTTTGAGTTACTAATCTTAGCAACTGAACTAGTATCAAATACTGAGGGGTTGCTATAAACACTAGTAAAGTACACATCAATAACATGTATATCAAATATACTTATGTTCACTTTGCCATCCTTCTTATCCGCCAATCAATTGGGGTAGTTCCGCTTCCGGTGACCAGTCCCTTTGTAGTAGAAGCAGTTAGTCTCAGGTTTAGGACCAGACTTGGGCTTCTTCACTTGAGCAGAAACTTGCTTGCTGTTCTTCTTGAAGTTCCCCTTCTTCCCTCTGCCCTTTTCTTGAAACTAGTGCTCTTGTCTACCATCAACACTTGATGTTTTTCTCGATTTCTACCTTCGTCAACTTCAGCATTACGAAGAGCTTGGGAATCGTTTCCGTTATCCCTTGCATATTATAGTTCATCACGAAGTTCTACTAACTTGGTGATGGTGACTAGAGAATTCTGTCAATCACTATCTTATCTGGAAGATTAACTCCCACTTGATTCAAGCGATTGTAGTACCCAGACAATCTGAGCACATGTTCACTAGTTAAGCGATTCTCCTCCATCTTTTAGCTATAGAACTTGTTGGAGACTTCATATCTCTCAACTCGGGTATTTGCTTGAAATATTAACTTCAACTCCTGGAACATCTCATATGGTCCATGACGTTCAAAACGTCTTTGAAGTCCCGATTCTAAGCCATTAAGCATGATGCACTAAACTATCAAGTAGTCATCATATTGAGCTAGCCAAACGTTCATAACGTCTGCATCTGCTCCTGCAATAGGTTTGTCACCTAGCGGTGCATCAAGGACATAATTCTTCTATGCAGCAATGAGGATAAACCTCAGATCACGGATCCAATCCGCATCATTGCTACTAACATATTTCAACACAATTTTCTCTAGGAACATATCAAAATAAACACAGGGAAGCAACAACGCGAGCTATTGATCTACAACATAATTTGCAAAATACTACCAGGACTAAGTTCATGATAAATTTAAAGTTCAATTAATCATATTACTTAAGAACTCCCACTTAGAAAGACATCCCTCTAATCTTCTAAGTGATCACGTGATCCAAATCAACTAAACCATGTCCGATCATCATGTGAGATGGAGTAGTTTCAATGGTGAACATCACTATGTTGATCATATCTACTATATGATTCATGCTCGACCTTTCGGTCTCCGTGTTCCGAGGCCATATCTGTATATGCTTGGCTCGTCAAGTATAACCTAAGTATTCCGTGTGTGCAGCTGTTTTGCACCCGTTGTATTTGAACATAGAGCCTATCACACCCGATCATCACGTGGTGTCTTAGCATGAAGAACTTTCGCAACGGTGCATACTCAGGGAGAACACTTCTTGATAATTAGTGAGAGATCATCTTAAAATGCTACCGACAATCAAAGCAAGATAAGATGCATAAAAGATAAACATCACATGCAATCAATATAAGTGATATGATATGGCCACCATCATCTTGTGCTTGTGATCTCCATCTTCGAAGCACCGTCATGATCACCATCGTCACCGGCGCGACACCTTGATCTCCATCGTAGCATCGTTGTCGTCTCGCCAATCTTATGCTTCCACGACTATCGCTACCGCTTAGTGATAAAGTAAAGCATTACAGTGCGATTGCATTGCATACAATAAAGCGACAACCATATGGCTCCTGCCAGTTGCCGATAACTCGGTTACAAAACATGATCATCTCATACAATAAAATTTAGCATCATGTCTTGACCATATCACATCACAACATGCCCTGCAAAAACAAGTTAGACGTCCTCTACTTTGTTGTTGCAAGTTTTACGTGGCTGCTACGGGCTTAAGCAAGAACCAATCTTACCTACGCATCAAAACCACAACGATAGTTTGTCAAGTTGGTGCTGTTTTAACCTTCTCAAGGACCGGGCGTAGCCACACACGGTTCAACTAAAGTTGGAGAAACTGTCACCCGCTATCCACCTTTGTGCAAAGCACGTCGGGAGAACCGGTCTCGCGTAAGCGTACGCGTAATGTCGGTCCGGGCCGCTTCGTCCAACAATACCGCCGAACCAAAGTATGACATGCTGGTAAGCAGTATGACTTATATCGCCCACAACTCATTTGTGTTCTACTCGTGCATATAACATCAACACATAAAACCTAGGCTCGGATGGCACTGTTGGGGAACGTAGTAATTTCAAAAGTTTCCTACGCACACGCAAGATCATGGTGATGCATAGCAACGAGAGGGGAGAGTGTGATCTACGTACCCTTGTAGACCGACAGCGGAAGCGTTAGCACAACGTGGTTGATGTAGTCGTACGTCTTCACGGCCCGACCGATCAAGCACCGAAACTACGGCACCTCCGGGTTCTAGCACACGTTCAGCTCGATGACGATCCCCGAATTCCGATCCAGCAAAGTGTCGGGGAAGAGTTCCGTCAGCACGACGTCATGGTGACGATCTTGATGTACTACTGTCGCAGGGCTTCGCCTAAGCACAGCTACAATATTATCGAGGACTATGGTGGAAGGGGGCACCGCACACGGCTAAGAATATGATCACGTGGATCAACTTGTGTGTCTAGGGGTGCCCCCTGCCTCCATATATAAAGGATCAAAGGGGGGGTACGCCGGCCAGGAGAGGGCGCGCCAGGAGGAGTCCTACTCCCTCCGGGAGTAGGATTCCCCCCTTTCCTAGTTGGAATAGGATTCGGGAGGGGGGAAAGAGGAGAGAGAGAAGGAAGGGGGGCGCCGCCCCCCTCTCCTTGTCCTATTTGGACTAGGGGGGAGGGGCACGCGGCCCAGCCCTGGCCACTTCTCCTCTCTTCCACTAAAGCCCACTAAGGCCCATATACCTCCCGGGGGGTTCCGGTAACCTCCCGGTACTCCGGTAAAATCCCGATTTCACCCGAAACACTTCCGATATCCAAATATAGGCTTCCAATATATAAATGTTTATGTCTCGACCATTTCGAGACTCCTCGTCATGTCCGTGATCACATCCGGGACTCCGAACAAACTTCGGTACATGAAAATGCATAAACTCATAATATAACTGTCATCGAAACCTTAAGCGTGCGGACCCTACGGGTTCGAGAACAATGTAGACATGACCGAGACACGTCTCTGGTCAATAACCAATAGCGAAACCTGGATGCTCATATTGGCTCCTACATATTCTACGAAGATCTTTTATCGGTCAGACCGCATAACAACATATGTTGTTCCCTTTGTCATCGGTATGTTACTTGCCCAGGATTCGATCGTCGGTATCTCAATACCTAGTTCAATCTCGTTACCGGCAAGTCTCTTTACTCGTTCCGTAACATATCATCCTGAAACTAACTCATTAGTTGCAATGCTTGCAAGGCTTATGTGATGTGCATTACCGAGAGGGCCCAGAGATACCTCTCCGACAATCGGAGTGACAAATCCTAATCTCGAAATACGCCAACCCAACATGTACCTTTGGAGACACCTGTAGAGCACCTTTATAATCACCCAGTTACGTTGTGACGTTTGGTAGCACACAAAGTGTTCCTCCGGCAAACGGGAGTTGCATAATCTCATAGTCATAGGAACATGTATAAGTCATGAAGAAAGCAATAGCAACATACTAAATGATCGGGTGCTAAGCTAATGGAATGGGTCATGTCAATCAGATCATTCACTAATGATGTGATCCCGTTAATCAAATAACAACTCTTTGTCCATGGTTAGGAAACATAACCATCTTTGATTAACGAGCTAGTCAAGTAGAGGCATACTAGTGACACTCTGTTTGTCTATGTATTCACACATGTATTATGTTTCCGGTTAATACAATTCTAGCATGAATAATAAACATTTATCATGATATAAGGAAATAAATAATAACTTTATTATTGCCTCTAGGGCATATTTCCTTCACCATACGCGCGGGAGCAGAGGTAACCCGGCGCGGGAGTAGAGGTAACCCAGCGCGGCCACGGAGTTGGGCGGCGCCTGCCTCCTCTGCTGCAAGCAGTTCACAAGTACCACGGCGGCACGGGGCGCAGAGCCAGCCGCAGTGGTTACTGGGAGAGGAGAGGCCGGTGGCGGTTCGAGCGCGGGGTTGCGCGGGGACAACCCAAAATCCTTCGGCGGTTTAGAGCGGGCGGCGTTTTAGCGCAATCTTGGTTGGCAGGCCTCATTGGCGGGTGCAGCCGAGGAGCGACGGCTCGAGGCCGCGGCTACACGCAACAGGAAGCGATGGCTCGAGGCCGTGGGTTGCCGCGGTGGTCATCATCATAGCGTGATGTAGTTGCGGGTCAAGGCACGGCGCGGTGCATGACGGTAACCCGGACTAGCAGCAAGGCGCCGGCGACTCCGACGAACGACGAGGTACGGTGGCGACTCGGACGTGAGGCAAGGCGCGCCCCGTGGTGGCCGAGGAGACCGGGTTGGTGCGGGGAGACGGCTGGATGGCGACTCGCAGCGCTCGGCGCCTGACGTGGCTGTTCTGTGATTACTCAAGGTCGATCACGACCGGTCAATGAGCGGGCGAAGGTACAGACAGATGTAGTAGCAGAAGCGATTTGGCCAGGGGCAATTTTAGGCAGCGGCGACCGGCCGGGTTGATGCGCAGCTTCGGAGGCAAGCAGAGGCGGCCTTGCAATGAAGCAAAATAGTCTCAGCAGCTTGAAGGCGACGGCGAGCGTCGGGAGCGGCAAACCAGCGCAGGCAGCTCAGTCGCGGTAAACCGGCGAAGGCAGCTTGGTCCGTTTCAATGGGGACGGCGACTGACGTGGTGCACTAGACCCGGCCAGACCGGCGCCTCGGCAGAGGCTGTAAACATTGGGTATTGAGATTGGCGGCTTGGCGGTCGTCCCCGTGAAGCGTTGGCGGAATCTTGACCGCGGCGGATTTACCGCTACGGGCCACCGCGGCGGGTCACCGAAGCCAGGCCGCTCGGGGGCGCCGGTTTGAAACAGCGTGACCAGGTCGTGGAGACCGCTCCAGATGCGGTCGTACTGGTGGAGTAAGGGCACTCCGGCAGGTCAAAAGGGGTGCCTCTGTGTCGGCGCTTGGTTGGAGGAGGGGGGACCCGGCAGCTCAGCCGCGGGGGAGCCCCGGCAGCCATGGCTGGTTCAATGCGGCCGGCGCAGAGGGGAAGCTGCAAGGTGAGCCAACCTACAACAGCGATTTGAAGCGGAGACGCCTCGGGGCCGGGCACAGCAGGAGCGATAGCGAGGCCAGCTCGTGGTGGTGGAGGTAACCCGGCGAGGCAGCGAAATCGGAGCGTTTCGTCAGCGGGAACACCCGGCGTCTTAATCTGCACAAGCTGCAACAGAGGCGGACGATAGAGACGACGGCTCGGGCACAGGCCTGGCGAGAGAGAGAAGCTCGGGCGCGGGGAAGCCCGTGGCGATGCGGAGACGGCGCAGAAGCCAGCCGGAGCGGAGCGGAACAGGCCGCAGCCATGCCGGCTCAGGCGCAGCCATGGCAGCCCAAGCGCGGCCTTGGTAGCCTGGAGGCGAGCGGCGGGGCGGGTCGGCCTTGGATCGGGTGCAGCGTGGAGGAGTTATGGCGATTCCACAACAACGATAGTGGAGGAGTCCGGGTTGTTGACGAGGCGGTCGGCTTGACGTGGGCGCGTTGACCCGACCGGGCCACGGCGGTTCTGGTTAGGCGATTTGACGATGTGGAAAATTGCGCGAGGCAGCAGCGAGGCGCTCGGTCGGGTGACTCAAAATCCGGATCGTTACCGTTTTCCTTTCCTGGATCGGGATTAACTTGCCAAGTTTCGTGTATCATCGTTGGACCATGGATTAAATCCTCCTTTTCTTTCCTTTGGCGGATCAGCTTTCTAGCGGTAGTACACGGACTGAACTTGACCCGGCGTGCGATGGTTCAGAATTTTTGCCTACCTCGGCGACACATATCACGACGATAGCGCACAACCCGCCAAACCCTAATCTCTTTTTGAACTCAAACTTGTACTGGCCTTCGATCTGATTATTTGCCTTTAAAAATACAAATCCTTCCTTGAAGATTCTTCTTCGTTCGAAAATTGCGAATTTTTCGATCTTTTAGAAAGATCCCTTCAAAAACTCAACCCCATCGTGTGTTAGCCCCACGGTGGGTGCCAACTGTCGTGGAATTGTCACAGCAGATGTCCTTAGTATGAGGACTTAGTCGCGAGGCCAACGCATCTATGTGGTAGCTTGAGAGGGGTTGAGCGGAATAGAGAGACGCAACGCAAGACAAGGGTTTAGACAGCTTCGGGCCCCGGGAAACATCATCCGGTAACAACCCTACATGCTATTTGAGGCTAGATCTCATTATCATCACGAGGGAGTCACCGTAAACCGGCTCTCCTCTAGTTGTGTCTAGCCATAGAGATTGTTTCTTGCCCGTCCCCCTTTGAGGAGCCCTGCCCCTCCTTATATATGTTGAAGGGGCGGGTTACATGTGGAGTCTAACTCGGACTTTAACTTAAACTATTTTGACTTCCCTTCCTGGGCTTCCTAACGTCTGCCGGTTTAACATTGTTCTGCCGGTTTAACATTGTTCTGCCGGTTTAACATTGTCTGCCGGTTTAACATTGTCTGCCGGTTTAACACTGTCTGCCGGTTTAACCCCAGCCGGTTTACCGTCTGTCTTAGCCATCTGTCTTGACTCTCTGTCTTAACTCTCCGTCGGTTTACCATCCGCCGGTTTACCAAGTCCCAGCCAGTTTACAACTCCAGTCGGGTCATACCGCGGGGTATATCCCCGACACCGATGCTGAATCTTATGAAATTAATACTGCTTTGCTGAATCTTGTCATGAAAGATCCGTTTTCCGGCCTTCCTAATGAAGATGCCGCTACCCATCTAAATAGCTTTGTTGATTTGTGTGATATGCAAAAGAAGAAAGATGTGGATAACGATATTGTTAAATTGAAGCTATTTCCTTTGTCGCTTAGAGATCGTGCTAAAGCTTGGTTTTCGTCTTTGCCTAAAAATAGTATTCACTACTGGAATCAGCTACTGTGCCATCTGCCAGCTCTTTGCCGTCAGCTAGCGGACGGCAAAGAAGCTCTTTGCCATCAGCTACCAAACAGCAGACGGCAAAGAACTGGCTGCCAGTTCTTTGCCGTCGGCTAGCGGACGGCAAAGAGGGAGGGGCCCCACTGACGAGCTGCTAAAAAAAACCTAACGCCCCCCCTCTTTGCCGTCCGCTAGCGGACGGCAAAGAGGAAAAAGGCGGACGGCAAAGGGGGGCGGACGGCAAAGAGGGAGGGACCCACTAACGTTAACGGTCGCGCCCCACCCCGCCCCTCTCTCTCTCTCTTTCTCTCCCCAGTTACTCACCGCCGCCCCGTCGCCCCACCACCCCGCCGCCGCCCCAGCGCCCCCCGCCCCGTCGCCCCGTCCCTCCACCACCCGCGCCGCCGGCGCCCCGCCCCGTCGCCCCCGCCGCCCGCCGCTCGTGGGCGCCGCCACGCCCCGGCGCCCCGGCACCCCCGCGCCCCGCCGCCCGCGGCCGGGCCCGGCCCCGTCGCCATGCCGCCCGGCGCCGCCCCCCTAGGCCGCCCCGCCCCCCTCCTCCGCCGCCCCAAGGCCGCCCCGCCCCCTCCTCCACCCAGGTGAGCTCTCTGCCTCCTTTTTTTTTCCTTTTTTCTGTTTTTTTAGTTTTAGGTTTATGTTTAGTTTAGATTTAGTTTTAGTTTTAGTTTTAGGATTAGTTTTAGGATAATTTTAGGATTAGTTTTAGTTTTAGGAAAGAAGAAGAAGAGAAAAAGAGGAGAGGAGAAGAAGAAGAGGAGGAGGAGGAGGAGAAAAAAGAAGAAGAGGAAGAAGAAGAAAAAAGAGGAGAGGAGGAGAAGAAGAAGAGGAAAAAGGAAAGGAGGAGGAAGAAGAAGAAGAAGAAGAAGAAGAAGAAGGAAAAAAAGGAAGAAAAGGAAGAAGAGGAAGAAGAAGAAAAGGAAAAAAGGAAAAAAAAAACCCGACCCGACACGGTACCCAGACCCCGACACGACACCCCGACCCCGAGACCCCGACCCCGACACCCCGACCCCGAGACCCCGACCCCGACACCCCGACCCTGAGCCTGACCCGACACCCTGACCCCGACACCACACCCCGACCCCGAAACAACACCCCGACACCGACACGGCACTACCCCGACATCGACACGACACCCTGACCCCCCGACCCCGAAACAGCACCCCGACCCCGACACGGCACCCCGACACCGACAGGACACCCCGACCCCCGACACCTCCCGGAAAGGTGTTCTTTGGCCTTCCAGAGGCCGACGGGGTCATATATTTGTGAATTATTAGTTAGGTCATATATTTTTCGATTTTGTTATGAAAAACATCATATATAATTGTGTTGATCGTGTAGTTTGAAATGTGCAGTTGTTTCATCGCTGCGAGGTTTGGTGTTCGACGACCTCGCCGTGCGTTTGACGAGCTCTGCCCCTTTGTTCGTGGGTGAGCACAAATGACAAGTCCTCCTCCCCCATTAATTATTTGATCTATTCCGATGAAACTTGATAGCTAGCTATATATGTGTCTTGAATCATCAGTATGCGTAACCAATATGTGTCTCCCGTTCGAAAGCGTCATAGTTATAAATATGCATGCATTTGCATATTTATAACCTTGATTCTTTCGAATTGTCCAACGCTATCCATGGACATCCCGAGTATGTGTAGATTGGGTTCGTTTTCCCATATGCTTTGCTCCGGATCCGACGCATAAATTTCGTCAGTGCCTCCCCTGTTGTTCTCCGGGTACACATCCTCTCTGTTTATTGCAGAGACGTGTATTAGGAGAACAGCGGGGAGGTGCTGCCGAAATTTTGCATCGGATCCGGAGCATAGCATGGGAAAATGAACCCAATCTACACATACACGGGTGGGGTTAGGACCTATCATTACCTACTAGAGTGTAGGTTGCATGGACGTAATAAAATTGACAAAGTAGATCAACTGATGAATATATACATGGTGAATTACATATATAATTGTTGTGTGTCCAGTAGCTCTGAAAGTCAAGATGAGTGACCGTGCATGGATGTATACCGGTCACACTGGTCAGAACAAATGGAGCGCTGAATGGTTCATAAAAACCAAGGGGTTTGTGCAAGCCGCATTTGCAAATGGCCAAAAGAAAACCTGGTGCCCCTGTTTCCGGTGCGGCAATTGGGAAAAGAAGACAGAGGCTGAAATGGGCAAACACCTGCAGAAGAGTGGTTTTACGCCCGATTATACGGTGTGGACATTTCATGGTGAGTCTGCCCAACGACGAGCATGGTACCGGGATGGAAAACATGGTGCAAGACTATGATGATGCTCGGGATTCGGACGAGGAGATGGAGGAATCTGCAAAGGCCTTCAATGAAATGTTGGAGTCTTCAAAACGTCCGCTCCACAAGCACACTGAGCTTTGTCAGTTGGATGCCATCTCACAAGTAATGGCTCTGAAGGCTCAGTTCAACTTGGGCAGAGAATGCTATGACGCAATTATGACAGTATTTGGACGCTTTCTACCCAAAGGCCATGTAATGCCTGCAAACCTGTACCAGTCGGACAAAATCCTCCGTGCACTGAAGATGCCCTATGAGAAGATACATGCCTGTGAGAAAGGATGTGCCTTATTTAGGCTTGACTATGCGGACTTGAACTATTGTCCCATTTGCAAGTCTTCCAGGTATATTGTGGCAGACAACGGTATGGGTGAGAAGACACAGACCAAAATCCCCGTTAGTGTTCTTCGGTATATGCCAATCGTACCAAGACTTCAACGTCTTTTCATGGTCGAAGAGACGGCCAGACAGATGACATGGCACAAAACAGGCAAAAGAACCGAACTAGATGCAGATGGGAATCTGATGATGGTACACACATCGGATGGTGTTGCATGGAAAAAGTTTGATGAATTACATGCTGACAAAGCGGCAGATCCGAGGCATCCTCGAGTCGGCATCAGCACGGATGGGTTCAGTGTGTTTGGTATGACGGCAGCCCAATACAGTTGTTGGCCCGTATTTGTCTTTCCACTCAATCTCCCCCCCGGACAGATTATGCAAAGAAAGAACATTTTCCTGACGTTGATAATTCCAGGACCCAACTATCCGGGGAAAAATATGAATGTGTACATGCAGCCGCTTAAGGACGAATTGCAAGAAGCCTGGGATAATGGGTTCAAGACATACGACGCCTTTAGCAAACAGAACTTCATAATGCGTGTCTGGTACAAGTACTCGACGCATGACTTGCCGGCGTATGCGCTATTCGTTGGCTGGTGTGTGCATGGAAGGTTCCCGTGCCCCACATGCAAGGGAGCTCTTGAGTTTCGTTGGCTTCAGGCCGGTCGCAAGTTTTCTTGCTTCGACATGCATAGACAGTTCCTGGATCCTCGCCATAAGTTCAAGAAAGACAAGAAGAACTTCATCAGGGGTAGAGTTGTCAAAAACTCTGCACCACCTGCATTGACAGGCCAACAGACCCTGGATCAGTTAAACGCTCTCGAGCCAGATCCACAACGTCCAGGGTACTTCAAGGGGTATAATACTAAGCACGCGTGGACTCACAAAACATGCTTATGGGATCTGCCTTACTTCAAAGACCTCCTTTGCAACATCGACGTGATGCACATTGAGAAGAATATCGCCGAGGCACTTTTTGGTAGATTGTTCGGCATAGATGGGAAGTCAAACGATAATACTAAGGCTAGAGTCGATCTGGAGGCGCTATGTGATAGGCCGTTACAAAACATGAAAGAACCGAAAGGAAAGCAGAACTGGATGAAGCCAAAGGCATGGTTCAATCTTGGAAGGCCAGCTATGAGGGAAATTCTCTTGTGGGTGCAACAGCAGTTGATGTTCCCCGATGGGTATGCAGCGAATCTAAAGAGGGGAGCGAATCTTGATAAACTAAAGATATTTGGTCTCAAGAGTCATGATTGGCACATATGGATTGAGCGGGTAATGCCGGTGATGTTGTGTGGCTTCATCCCTGAGGATGAATGGCTAGTACTAGCAGAACTCAGCTATTTCTTCCGTGTTCTTTGTGCGAAAGAACTATCGCCTGGCGTGCTAGAAGAAATGGAAGAGTTGGCGCCGGAGTTGATCTGCAAGTTAGAGAAGATCTTTCCACCGGGCTTCTTTAATCCAATGCAGCATTTGATTTTGCATCTCCCGACCGAGGCAAGATTGGGGGGCCCGTGCAAAATCGTTGGTGCTACCCAACTGAGAGGATGCAGAAGACGCTTCGAGAAAAATGTAAAAATAAACGTAGAATTGAAGCATCGATGGCCGAGGCATTCATCACAGAGGAGGCGGCAGACTTCGTAACAGCGCACTACGAAGCCAAAAATCGTCATTTGCATAATGCGAAGCCTCGGTACAATGCTGACGAGCCTAAAAAGGGTGGATCCAACCTCAGCCTATTCAAAGGGAATCTCGCACGAGCTAGTGTTTCACATCCAGTATCTTTGGATAACGAAGAATGGCGGACCATTTCGTTGTATATCTTCAACAACCTGATAGAAGTGTGGCCGTACATCGAGTAAGTTCTCGGTACATTGTTTCGCAACTTCTATTTCCTTTGAACTGCTCTTATTCCTGGATATGTCATACAGTCGATACGTCGCCATATTCTCGTATGGAGCGGAGATCCAAAAGGATTCCGTCGAAGAGTATGAGCTTCTCGCAAAGCAAGGAGGCGGCTATCCCGGTTTCATCTCTTGGTTCAACAAACGGTAATTTCTATTAGACAATTTCATTTCATTCGCTAATTTGTGCATAATGCAACAATCCTTTCATATTAAACTTGTAGGCTAATTCAGAGTCTATGGACGCTGAATTGAGACAAGTCGCTAATGGTTTTGACTATAAGGTCCATTCATTTGACAAGTACGACATCAACGGGTATCGCTTTCGTACCTATGGCAAAGAGCTATCCATGGCCGACCGAAAGTCTACAAATTGTTGTGTATCTGCTATCGGCGAAGGAGGTACCAAGTATTATGGGAGAGTTGAAGCAATTTATGAACTTCTGTTCTATGGTGAAAACCCACTGAATGTCGTAGTCTTCAAATGTTATTGGTTTCAGCTGAAGGAGACTAGAAGGACTCATGAACATATAGGGCTAGTTGAAATCAACCAAAGCACCCATTTAGATGTTCCTGATGTCTATATTACGGCTCAACAGGCAACCCAAGTATTCTATCTATCATGGGCCTACCAAACTAATCCAAATCTGAAAGGTTGGGATGTCGTTTATGAAGTGCTGCCACGTGCTAGACTTTCTCCCCCAAAGGAAGAGGATTATGAACCTCACATTAACCCAGACACATATGAAGGAGAATTCTTCCAAGAGACACATCTTTCCAAAAAGCGTTTCAAGAACCACTATACTTCACCCCAAAACATTGAAGTAGACAGCGACAATGAATCCGACATCACCCCAGAGGAGGAACAAGAAGAGCCAGAACAAGAAGAGGTTACTGCTGCGGATGACCTGTCAATGCTTGACCGATTACGTCAAGGTGGCCTTGCACATGTTGATGCCAATGAACCCTATGAGCCCATCATTGATTATAGTGATGATGATTATGCATTTATTGATGATACTGATCGTGATTATTAGTAGTGTCAGGTATTCAATTTTTTTATGTTGTACTTGATGATGATACACTTAAGTGATATACATATTATTATTCATGTCCGTACTTTTTTTATGTTGTACTAATTTCGTTTATTCTTTGTCATGGATGGTGTTGAAAGATGGTGGGCGCTGGTTGGGAGCGCGCCGAGACCCCTTCTTCATCGGCGCGTGTGCGAGGTCTTCCATTCCACACGCACCTCTCCGCCGAGCGTTGCTGGACAGTATGGCGACACCGCAGAGCCCTTCTTCGTCGACCGTGGTGCTCAGCAGGGGACGGGGTAAGAAGAAGAGAGGAGGTGGAGCACGTGGTCACGGGAGAGGAGGTAGGGTGACTCTTACGGCGCCTTCCTCGCCGCCGCCCCCAGCTGTTTCACCCGAGCACGTGACTGCTAGGGTGGACTCGTTTGAGGAGGAGGCTGCACGGACTCCGGTCCACGGGTCTTCGGCCCACGAGCGTCAGGTCGACGGGCCTTCGGCCCACGAGACCCTGGAGGAGCACACGTCTGGATGGGGTACCTGGTCGGTTCAGCCTGAGGAGCTGAGTGGCCACGCTGATGATGGCGGGGAGCCGAGTGGCCATGCTGATGATGGCGGGGAGCCGACTGATGAGGAGGGGGAGGAGGGGGGCAGCGTCTACCAGCATGGTGCTACACGGCTCCCGTCCGTGCCAGCGACCCGCGAGCAGAGGTGGTTGATTTTCCCTGATGGGGAGAGGTAAGTGCATTTAATCTTTTTGTACCTTCTGCATTCACGTTTCTTTAAATAACTGATGTGTTGGCCTTGTCATGCTGCAGGGGTTGGGACCACCATGAAAGTGTCCGCCGGCCCAACTCCGTCCTTGGAGTTCTGATTCGGCAAAACTTCCTAGGGTTTGTCACGTTGCCTGGTGAGGGTCGGCTTCCAGAGGTTGGATTGACTTGGGAGCACTACTTGGCTGCCCCGGCCCCGCCGGGTGAGATTATCGACGGTGTCTTGTGCAAGACGAGGGCAGACGTCGTGATCAGAAAGTTCTGGGTAATTGCTCCTTTACACAATTAAAAATATTCAACTAGCTAGTTATTAATTGTACTAATCAATATTGTCTCATTTGATTGCAGACATTCTACAGGTGTGAGGAGGAGGCGGATCATGTTATCCACAAGGAGTGCAAGCGCCTACTTCAGAACTTACGGCATGAGGTTCGGGTGCAGGCTGTTCGAGACTACTACGCCAGGCGTGGTATTAAGAAGCCCAAGCAGGAGTGCCGCGATAAGTTCTTGAGTAAGGAGAAGTACATGAAGGTAGTTCTTAAGGCCTTGTACTTACTTCCTTCATTTAGTAATTCATAGCCGTAGCGCTCAAGTTTCTATTTGCTAACTTAGGCCCCTCCGAGATGGTGTGCGGATCGGATGGATTGTTGGGAGGTGTTGGTCAATGCGTGGTGCTCAAAAGAATGGCTGGCCACCCACAAAGAGGCCAAGGACAAACGTGCCCAAATGGAAGGTGTGCCACACCACCAAGGCAGCTCCAACTTATTTCAGTACGGGCGGAACTGGGTATGTGGTTTGCTTCATGATTCATGCAATTCATTCATCATGCTAGCTTTAGCCCTTTAATTACTAATTTACTTTGTTTCTCTCTTTCAGGCACGCTACAATAAGGCGGATAAGGTGCCAGAGGTGTACGACCTGTATGCCATGGCCCACACTGGCCCTTACAAGAAAGTCAAGGCATTCTCTGCGTCTGACCTCGATGATCCAAAGAACTTCACCAACATCTCCGCCCACGACAAGCTTGTGCAATATAGAGATCAGGGGAAGGCGAGGAAAGGGGAGGACTTTAACCCGAGCCAGGGTCCCATTGATACAGAGCTGCTGATGATATCTGGTGGCGGGAGGTCCCATGGCTCCATAGCCATGGGAGATGGACTTATCCGTTGTCCTAGCACTCTCCCGGAGATCAAGGCGCGCCAGTCGAGCTCCGCTCCTGAGATAAGGCCTCGTGAACGGCCAGTCCAACTCGCCTTCAAGGTTAGTTATACGTACTCAGCTATCTTTCTCCATTACATTGTGTGCGCTTCCATCAATGATTACAAATGGTCATGTGAGTGGTGTTGCAGGCTGCTATACAGAGTGAGAGAGTTAGAACGGAGAAACTTCTGGCGGAGGCGGCGGAGAGGCAGCGGGAGTTGGAGGAGAAGACGACAAAGATGTTGGAGCAGGAGAGGGCACGGAATGACATGCAGGCAAGGGCCATGTACGAGCTCCTTGTGGTAAGTTTCTTCTGCAGATTACTTGCTAGTCTTAACATTTGAGTCTCATTACTAACTAGTATGACTCTGTTGTGAAAACCAAATGTGCAATCTGTGTGCGAGAAGTCCGTTCAGACCGCTCCGCCGATGCCAGTGATTGCTCCTGGGAGCACGGTGAGTTTAATTTGAATGGACATTACTTGCTAGTCTTAACATTTGAGTGCCATAATGCTAACGAGACATTGGAAATGATCTTTGGTGCAGCTTAACTCCAGAAACGCATCGCACGATCCTTCTCCAGCTACCGGCGCGAGCCAGCCCGCTCCTTCTCCAGCTACCGGCGCGAGCCAGCCCGCTCCTGCACCTCCGTGATCACGGTAAGTTTCTCTAGTGTTTTGCTTAACAAATGCATAAAGACCTAGACTTAGCTTTATTTCCTCCAATAGGCCTACCATAATGACCTAGAGTTAGCTTCTTTTCCTCCAAAATGACTTAATAAGCTTACTGACCTCATAAACCATCCATTCTACCTAAGTTAGCTCTAAAATGACTCATTTTACCTTAGTTAGCTTACAAGTGATCCAATTTATCCAAGTTAGCTCTAAAATGACCCATTTTACGTAGATTAGCTCCTAAATGATCCATTTTACCTACGTTAGCTTTAAAATGACCCATTTCACCTAGGTTAGCTCCAAAATGACCCATTTCACCTAAGTTAGCTCAAAAACGATCCATTTTACCTTAGGTAGCTCAAAAACGTGGCATTTCACCTTAGTTAGCTCATAAAAGACCGATTTCAACTAAGTTAGCTCCAAAATGATCAATTTCACCTAGGTTAGCTCATAAACGACCCATTTCACCTAGGTTACCTCATAAACGACCCATTTGACCTAGGTTAGCTCATAAATGACTCATTTCACCTAGGTTAGCTCATAAACAACCTATTTCACCTAGGTTAGCTCATAAACGACCCATTTCACCTAGGTTTGCTCATAAACGACTCATTTCACCTAACTTAGCTCATAAACGACCCATCTCACCTAGGTTTGCTCATAAACGACTCATTTCACCTAGGTTTGCTCATAAACGACCCATTTCACCTAGGTTTGCTCATAAACGACCCATTTCACCTAACTTAGCTCCAAAATGATCCATTTCACCTAGGATAGCTCATAAACTACCCATTTCACCTAGGTTAGCTCATAAACGATACATTTCACCTAAGTTAGCTAATATATGGCATATACTTCTTCTTCTAGTCTTCTTCTTCTATTCTTTTTCTTCTAGTCTAATTCTTCTTCTAGTCTTCTTTTTCTAACTTTCTTATTTGTCATTTTGCAGGTTTCATTCACTTCACGGAAGCCAGCTTCCTATGATGGATTGCTTGCTTTTTCCTGTTTTTTCCTTTGATGCACTTCTTGTATTCTGCTCGCTTGCTATGATTAAACTTTGCATATTGTAATATGTATGGATCGATGGAACTATGTGCAACCTACTATGTATGTATGGATGGATATATATGTGCTGGATATTTATTATGTTGGATATATATGTGCTGGATATTTATGTGATGGATATATATGTGCTGTGAAATATTTGTTGTGATAATTGTTGGATATAAGAAAAACAGAAGAAAAAAGAGGCAGTGCAGGCTCTTTGCCGTCCGCGGCAGATGGCAAAGACCCCTTTGCCGTCGGTGGCAGACGACAAAGGGGGCACGTGGCGCCCACCTGTGCTTCTTGGGGATGGACCATTTGGCCAATTTGCCTACCGTGGCGGACGACAAAGCCAAGCTGATGGCAAAGACTTTGCCTTTGCCGTCCGCCGGGCGGACGGCAAAAAGAGTGGGCGCTGACGTATAGCTGATGTCATCTGGCGGACGGCAAAGAGGCGCTCAAATTTGCTGTCCGCTGGCGGACGGCAAAGGCAGCCGTTAGCCGCCTAACGGAGTAACACTGGCGGACGTGCAACATTTTGCCGTCCCCCCCTCTTTGCCGTCAGCCGCTGTAGGCAAAGGGCTCTTTGCCGCCCGCCATAAAAAGCAGATGGCAAAGGACCTGTTTGCCGACCCTATCTTTGCCGTCACTGTTTGCCGTCTTCCGCGGACGGCAAAGTGCTTTGCCGTCAGCCGTCCCTGCCTTTGCCGTCCGCCATGGCAGACGGCAAAGTACTGGATTCCTGTAGTGATTGATTCATGGAATAAGTGCAAAGATGCTTTTATCTCTAAATATTTTCCTCCCGCTAAGATCATCTCCCTTAGGAATGATATTATGAATTTGAAGCAACTTGATCATGAACATGTTGCAC